>NW_027598760.1:0-37124 GCF_964194155.1 Cetorhinus maximus
AGAATGTGGAAAAGGAGTGTGTGGAGAGAGAGAGAGATAGTGGAACAGGATTGTGTGGAGAGAGAGAGAGTGGAACAGGATTGTGTGGAGAGACAGAGAGGAACAGGATTGTCTGGAGAGAGAGAGAGAGTGGAACAGGATTGTGTGGAGAGAGAGAGTGGAAATGATTGTGTGGAGCGAGAGAGAGTGGAACAGGATTGTGTGGAGAGAGAGAGAGTGGAACAGGATTGTGTGGAGAGAGAGCGTGGAACAGGATTGTGTGGAGAGAGAGAGTGGAACAGGATGGTGTGGAGAGAGAGAATGGAACAGGATTGTGTGGAGAGAGAGAGTGGAACAGGATTGTGTGGAGCGAGAGAGTGGAACAGGATTGTGTGGAGAGGGAGAGTGGAACAGGATTGTGCGGAGAGAGAGAGAGCGGAACAGGATTGTGTGGAGAGAGAGAGAGAGAGAGTGGAACAGTATTGTTTGGAGAGAGACAGTGGAACAGGATTGTGTGGAGAGAGAGAGAGTGGAACAGGATTGTGTGGAGAGAGAGAGAGAGTGGAACAGGAGTGTGGATAGAGAGAGAGTGGAACAGGATTGTGTGGAGAGGAAGAGTGGAACAGGATTGTGTGGAGAGAGAGAGAGAGAGAGAGTGGAACAGGATTGTGTGGAGAGAGAGAGTGGAACAGGATTGTGTGGAGAGAGAGAGTGGAACAGGATTGTGTGGAGAGAGAGAGAGAGAGAGAGAGAGTGGAACAGGATTGTGTGGAGAGAGAGAGTGGAACAGGATTGTGTGGAGAGGGAGAGTGGAACAGGATTGTGTGGAGAGAGAGCGAGAGTGGAACAGGATTCTGTGGAGAGAGAGAGTGGAACAGGATTGTGTGGAGCGAGAGAGAGTGGAACAGGATTGTGTGGAGCGAGAGAGAGAGTGGAACAGGATTGTGTGGAGAGAGAGAGAGAGAGTGAGAGAGAGTGGAACAGGATTGTGTGGAGAGAGAGAGAGAGTGGAACAGGATTGTGTGGAGAGGGAGAGTGGAACAGGATTGTGTGGAGAGAGAGAGAGTGGAACAGGATTGTGTGGAGAGGGAGAGTGGAACAGGATTGTGTGGAGAGAGAGAGTGGAACAGGATTGTGTGGAGAGAGAGAATGTGTAACAGGATTGTGTGGAGAGGGAGAGTGGAACAGGATTGTGGAGAGAGAGAGAGAGTGGAACAGGATTGTGTGGAGAGAGAGGGAGAGTGGAACAGGATTTTGTGGAGAATGAGAGTGGACGGACTGTGTGGAGAGAGAGAGTGGAACAGGATTGTGTGGAGAGAGAGAGCGGAACAGGATTTTGAGGAGAGAGAGAGAGTGCAACAGGATTTTGTGGAGAATGAGAGTGGACGGACTGTGTGGAGAGAGAGAGTGGAACAGGATTGTGTGGAGAGAGAGAGAGAGAGTGGAACAGGATTGTGTGGAGAGGGAGAGTGGATCAGGATTGTGTGGAGAGAGAGAGAGTGGAACAGGATTGTGTGGAGAGAGAGACTGGAACAGGATTTTGTGGAGAGAGAGAGAGTGGAACAGGATTGTGTGGAGAGAGAGAGTGGAACAGGATTGTGTGGAGAGAGAGAGAGTAGAACAGGATTGTGTGGAGAGGGAGAGTGGAACAGGATTGTGTGGAGAGAGAGAGAGTGGAACAGGATTGTGTGGAGAGGGAGAGTGGACAGGATTGTGTGGAGAGAGAGAGTGGAACAGGATTGTGTGGAGAGAGAGAATGTGGAACAGGATTGTGTGGAGAGGGAGAGTGGAACAGGATTGTGTGGAGAGCGAGAGTGGTAATGGATTGTTTGGAGAGCGAGAGAGTGAAACAGGATTGTGTGGAGAAAGAGAGAGTGGAAATGGATTTTGTGGAGTGAGAGAGAGAGAGTGTAACAGGATTTTGTGGACAGAGAGAGAGAATGGAACAGGTTTGCGTGGACAGTGAGAGAGAGAGTGGAACAGGATTGTGTGGAGAGTGAGAGTGGACGGGATTGTGTGGAGAGAGAGAGAGAGAGGAACAGGATTGTTTGGAGAGAGACAGAGTGGAACAGGATTGTGTGGAGAGAGAGAGAGTGGAACAGGATTGTATGGAGAGAGAAAGGGTGGAACAGGATTGTGTGGAGAGAGAGAGTGGAACAGGATTGTGTGGACAGAGAGAGAGTGGAACATGATTGTGTGGAGAGAGAGAGAGAGGAACACGATTGTGTGGAGAGAGAGAGAGTGGAACAGGATTGTGTGGAGAGAGAGAGAGTGGAACGGGATTGTGTGGAGAGAGTGAGTGGAACAGGATGGTGTGGAGAGGGAGAGAGAGTGGAACAGGATTGTGTGGAGAGAGAGAGCGGAACAAGATTGTGTGGAGAGTGAGTGGAACAGGATTGTGTGGAGAGAGAGAGCGGAACAGGATTGTGTGGAGAGAGAGTGGAACAGGATTGTGTGGAGAGAGAGAGAGTGGAACCGGATTGTGTGGAGAGAGAGAGAGGAACAGGATTTTGTGGAGAGAGAGAGAGTGGAACAGGATTGTGTGGAGAGAGAGAGAGTGGAACAGGATTGTGTGGAGAGAGAGAGTGGAACAGGATTGTGCGGAGAGAGAGAGTGTGGAACAGGATTGTGTGGAGAGAGAGAGTGGAACTGGATTGTGTGGAGAGAGAGGGAGAGTGGATCAGGATTCTGTGGAGGGAGAGAATGTGGAACAGGAGTGTGTGGAGAGAGAGAGAGAGAGTGGAACAGGATTGTGTGGAGAGAGAGAGAGTGGAACAGGATTGTGTGCAGAGAGAGAGAGTGGAACGGGATTGTGTGGAGAGAGAGAGAGTGGAACAGGATTGTGTGGAGAGAGAGAGAGTGGAACAGGATTGTGCGGAGAGAGAGAGTGGAACAGGATTGTTTAGAGAGAGAGAGTGGAACAGGATTGTGTGGAGAAAGAGGGAGAGAGAAAGAGAGAGTGGAACAGGATTGTGTGGAGAGAGAGAGAGTGGAACAGTATTGTGTGGAGAGGGAGAGTGGAACAGGATTGTGTGGAGAGAGAAAGAGTGGTACAGGATTGTGTGGAGAGGGAGAGTGGAAGAGGATTGTGTGGAGAGAGAGAGTGGAACAGGATTGTGTGGAGAGAGAGAATGTGGAACAGGATTGTGTGGAAAGGGAGAGTGGAACAGGATTGTGTGGAGGGGGTGAGTGGAACAGGTTTGTGTGGAGAGAGAGAGTGGAACAGGATTGTGTGGAGAGAGTGAGAGAGTGGAACAGGATTGTGTGGAGAGGGAGAGTGGAACAGGATTGTGGAGAGAGAGAGAGAATGCAATGGGATTGTGTGGAGAGAGAGAGAGTGGAACAGGATTGTGTGCAGAGAGAGAGAGTGGAACGGGATTGTGTGGAGAGAGAGAGTGGAACAGGATTGTGTGGAGAGGGAGAGAGAGTGGAAAAGGATTGTGTGGAGAGGGAGTGTGGTGTTGCATTGTTTGGAGAGCGAGAGAGTGAAACAGGATTGTGTGGAGACAGAGAGATTGGAAAAGGATTGTGTGGAGAGAGAGAGAGAGTGGAACAGGATTTTGTGGACAGAGAGAGAGATTGGAACAGGATTGTGTGGACAGTGAGAGAGAGAGTGGAACAGGATTGTGTGGAGAGTGAGAGTGGACGGGATTGTGTGGAGAGAGAGAGAGAGGAACAGGATTGTTCGGAGAGAGACAGAGTGGAACAGGATTGTGTGGAGAGCGAGACAGTGGAAAAGGATTGTGTGGAGAGACAGAGAGTGCAACAGGATTGTGTGGAGAGAGAGAGTGGAACAGGATTGTGTGGAGAGAGAGAGAGTGGAACATGATTGTGTGGAGAGAGAGAGAGTGGAACAGGATTGTGTGGAGAGAGAGAGAGTGGAACAGGATTGTGTGGAGAGAGAGAGTGGAACAGTATTGTGTGGAGAGAGAGAGAGTGGAACAGGATTGTGTTGAGAGAGAGAGAGTGGAAGAAGTTTGCGTGGAGAGAGAGAGAGTGGAACAGGATTGTATGGAGAGAGGGGGAGTGGATCGGGATTGTGTGGAGAGAGAGAGAGTGGAACAGGATTGTGTGGAGAGAGAGAGAGTGGAACGGGATTGTGTGGAGAGAGAGAGTGGAACAGGATTGTTTGTAGAGGGAGAGAGAGTGGAACAGGATTGTGCGGAGAGAGAGAGTGTGGAACAGGATTGCGTGGAGAGAGAGAGTGGAACAGGATTGTGTGGAGAGAGAGGGAGAGTGAATCAGGATTCTGTGGAGGGAGAGAATGTGGAACAGGAGTGTGTGGAGAGAGAGAGAGAGAGTGGAACAGGATTGTGTGGAGAGAGAGAGAGTGGAACAGGATTGTGTGGAGAGAGAGAGAGTGGAACGGGATTGTGTGGAGAGAGAGAGAGTGGAACACGATTGTGTGGAGAGAGAGTGGAACAGGATTGTGTAGAGGGGGTGAGTGGAACAGGATTGTGTGGAGAGAGAGAGAGAGTGGAACAGGATTGTGTGGAGAGAGAGAGAGAGAGTGGTACAGGATTGTGTGGAGAGGGAGAGTGGAACAGGATTGTGGAGAGAGAGAGAGAGAGTGGAACAGGATTGTGTGGAGAGAGAGAGAAAGAGTGGAACAGGATTGTGTGGAGAGAGAGAGTGGAACTGGATTTTGTGGAGAATGGGAGTGGACGGATTGTGTGGCGAGAGAGAGTGGAACAGGATTGTGTGGAGAGAGAGAGTGGAACAGGATTTTGTGGAGAGAGAGAGAGTGCAACAGGATTTTGTGGAGAATGAGAGTGGACGGACTGTGTGGAGAGAGAGAGTGGAACAGGATTGTGTGGAGAGAGAGAGAGTGGAAAAGGATTGTGTGGAGAGAGAGAGAGAGTGGAACAGAATTTTGTGGACAGAGAGAGAGAATGGAACAGGATTGTGTGGACAGTGAGAGAGAGAGTTGAACAGGATTGTGTGGAGAGTGAGAGTGGAAGGGATTGTTTGGAGAGAGAGAGAGAGAGAGGAGCAGGATTGTTTGGAGAGAGACAGAGTGGAACAGGATTGTGTGGAGAGAGAGAGAGCGGAACAGGATTGTATGGAGAGAGGGAGAGTGGAACGGGATTGTGTGGAGGGAGAGAGAGTGGAACAGGATTGTGTGGAGAGAGAGAGAGTGGAACGGGATTGTGTGGAGAGAGAGAGTTGTACAGGATTGTGTGGAGAGGGAGAGAGAGTGGAACAGGATTGTGTGGAGAGACAGTGCGGAACAGGATTGTGTGGAGAGAGAGTGGAACAGGATTTTGTGGAGAGAGTGTGGAACAGGATAGTGTGGAGAGAGAGAGAGTGGAACAGGATTGTGTGGAGAGGGAGAGTGGAACAGGATTGTGTGGAGAGAGAGAGAGTGGAACAGGATTTTGTGGAGAATGAGAGTGGACGGACTGTGTGGAGAGAGAGAGTGGAACAGGATTTTGTGGAGAGAGAGAGAGTGGAACAGGACTGAGTGAAGAGAGAGAGAGTGGAACAGCATTGGGTGGAGAGAGAAAGTGTGGAACAGGATTGTGTGGAGAGAGACAGGGAGAGTGGATCAGGATTCTGTGGAGGGAGAGAATATGGAAAAGGAGTGTGTGGAGAGAGAGAGAGAGAGAGTGGAGCAGGATTGTGTGGAGAGAGAGAGTGGAACAGGATTGTGTGGAGAGAGAGAGAGAGTGGAACAGGATTGTGTGGAGAGAGAGAGTGGAACAGGATTGTGTGGAGAGAGAGAGAGTGGAACAGGATTGTGTGGAGAGAGAGAGAGAGAGAGAGAGTGGAACAGGATTGTGTGGAGAGAGAGAGAGTGGAACAGGTTTGTGTGGAGAGGGAGAGTGGAACAGGATTGTGTGGAGAGATAGAGAGAGTGGAACAGGATTGTGTGGAGAGAGAGAGTGGAACAGGATTGTGTGGAGCGAGAGAGAGTGGAAGAGGATTTGTGTGGAGCGAGAGATAGAGTGGAACAGGATTGTGTGGAGAGAGAGAGAGAGAGAGAGAGAGTGGAACAGGATTGGTTGGAGAGAGAGTGGAACAGGATTGTGTGGAGAGGGAGAGTGGAACAGGATTGTGTGGAGAGAGAGAGAGTGGAACAGGATTGTGTGGAGAGGGAGAGTGGAACAGGATTGTGTGGAGAGAGAGAGTGGAACAGGATTGTGTGGAGAAAAAGAATGTGGATCAGGATTGTGTGGAGAGGGAGAGTGGAACAGGATTGTGGAGAGAGAGAGAGAGTGGAACAGGATTGTGTGGAGAGAGAGGGAGAGTGGAACAGGATTGTGTGGAGAGAGAGAGTGGAAAAGGATTTTGTGGAGAATGAGAGTGGACGGACTGTGTGCAGAGAGAGAGTGGAACATGATTGTGTGGAGAGAGAGAGCGGAATAGGATTTTGTGGAGAGAGAGAGAGAGTGCAACAGGATTTTGTGGAGAATGTGAGTGGACGGACTGTGTTGGAGAGAGAGAGTGGAACAGGATTGTGTGGAGAGAGAGAGAGTGGAACAGGATTGTGTGAGTAGGGAGAGTGGAACAGGATTGTGTGGAGAGAGAGAGAGTGGAACAGGATTGTGTGGAGAGAGAGAGAGTGGAACAGGATTGTGTGGAGAGAGAGAGTGGAACAGGATTGTGCGGATAGAGAGAGTGTGGAACAGGATTGTGTGGAGAGAGAGAGTGGAACAGGATTGTGTGGAGAGAGAGGAAGAGTGGATCAGGATTCTGTGGAGGGAGAGAATGTGGAACAGGAGTGTGTGGAGAGAGAGAGAGAGAGTAGAGCAGGATTGTGTGGAGAGGGAGAGAATGAACAGGGTTGTGTGGAGTGAGAGATAGTGGAACGGGATTGTGTGGAGAGAGAGAGAGAGTGCAACATGATTGTGTGGAGAGAGAGAGAGTGGAACAGGATTGTGTGGAGATAGAGAGTGGAACAGGATTGTTTGGAGAGAAAGAGAGGAACAGGATTGTGTGGAGAGAGAGAGTGGAACAGGACTGTGTGGAGAGAGAGAGTGGAACAGGAATGTGTGGAGAGAGAGATAGAGTGGAACAGGATTGTGTGGAGAGAGAGAGAGTGGAACAGGATTTTGTGGAGAGAGAGAGTGGAACAGGATTGTGTGGAGAGAGAGAGAGTGGAACAGGATTTTGTGGAGAGGGAGAGTGGAACAGGATTGTGTGGAGAGAGAGAGTGGAACAGGATTTTGTGGAGAATGAGAGTGGACGGACTGTGTGGAGAGAGAGAGTGGAAGAGGATTTTGTGGAGAGAGAGAGAGTGGAACAGGACTGAGTGAAGAGAGAGAGAGTGGAACAGGATTGGGTGGAGAAAGAGAGTGTGGAACAGGATTGTGTGGAGAGAGACAGGGAGAGTGGATCAGGATTCTGTGGAGGGGGAGAATGTGGAAAAGGAGTGTGTGGAGAGAGAGAGAGTGGAACAGGATTGTGTGGAGAGAGAGAGAGTGGAACAGGATTGTCTGGAGAGAGAGAGAGGAACAGGATTGTCTGGAGGGAGAGAGAGTGGAACAGGATTGTGTGGAGAGAGAGAGTGGAAAAGTATTGTGTGGAGAGAGAGAGAGTGGAACAGGATTGTGTGGAGAGAGAGAGAGTGGAACAGGATTGTGTGGAGAGAGAGCGTGGAACAGGATTGTGTGGAGAGAGAGAGTGGAACAGGATTGTGTGGAGAGAGAGAGTGGAACAGGATTGTGTGGAGAGAGAGAGTGGAACAGGATTGTGTGGAGAGGGAGAGTGGAACAGGATTGTGTGGAGAGAGAGAGAGTGGAACAGGATTGTGTGGAGAGAGAGAGAGAGAGAGTGGAACAGGATTGTTTGGAGAGAGAAAGTGGAACAGGATTGTGTGGAGAGAGAGAGAGTGGAAAGGATTGTGTGGAGAGAGAGAGAGATAGAGAGTGGAACAGGAGTGTGTGGAGAGAGAGAGAGTGGAACAGGATTGTGTGGAGAGGGAGAGTGGAGCAGGATTGTGCGGAGAGAGAGAGAGAGAGAGAGTGGAACAGGATTGTGTGGAGAGATAGAGTGGAACTGGATTGTGTGGAGAGAGAGAGAGTGGAACAGGATTGTGTGGAGAGAGAGAGAGAGAGAGGGAGAGAGAGTGGAACAGGATTGTGTGGAGAGAGAGAGAGTGGAACAGGATTGTGTGGAGAGGGAGAATGGAACAGGATTGTGTGGAGCGAGAGAGAGTGGAACAGGATTGTGTGGAGCGAGAGTGAGAGTGGAACAGGATTGTGCGGAGAGAGAGAGAGAGAGAGAGAGTGGAACAGGATCGTGTGGAGAGAGAGAGAGTGGAACAGGATTGTGTGGTGAGGGAGATTGGAACAGGATTGTGTGGAGAGAGAGAGAGTGGAACAGGATTGTGTGGAGAGAGAGAGTGGAACAGGATTGTGTGGAGAGAGAGAATGTGGAACAGGATTGTGTGGAGAGACAGAGTGGAACAGGATTGTGGAGAGAGAGAGAGAGTGGAACAGGATTGTGTGGAGAGAGAGGGAGAGTGGAACAGGATTGTGTGGAGAGAGAGAGTTGAACAGGATTATGTGGAGAATGAGAGTGGACGGACTGTGTGGAGAGAGAGAGTGGAACAGGATTGTGTGGAGAGAGAGAGCGGAACAGGATTTTGTGGAGAGAGAGAGAGTGCAACAGGATTTTTTGGAGAATGAGATTGGACGGACTGTGTGGAGAGAGAGAGTGGAACAGGATTGTGTGGAGAGAGAGAGAGTGGAACAGGATTGTGTGGAGAGGGAGAGTGGAACAGGATTGTGTGGAAGAAAGAGAGTGGAACAGGATTGTGTGGAGAGAGAGAGAGTGGAACAGGATTGTGTGGAGAGAGAGAGAGTGGAACAGGATTGTGTGGAGAGAGAAAGTGGAACAGGATTGTGTGGAGAGAGAGAGAGTAGAACAGGATTGTGTGGAGAGGGAGAGTGGAACAGGATTGTGTGGAGAGAGAGAGAGTGGAACAGGATTGTGTGGAGAGGGAGAGTGGAAAGGATTGTGTGGAGAGAGAGAGTGGAACAGGATTGTGTGGAGAGAGAGAATGTGGAACAGGATTGTGTGGAGAGGGAGAGTGGAACAGGATTGTGTGGAGAGCGAGAGAGTGGAACAGGATTGTGTGGAGAGAGAGAGTGGAAAAGTATTATGTGGAGAGAGAGAGAGTGAAACAGGATTTTGTGGAGAGGGAGAGTGGGACAGGATTGTGTGGAGAGAGAGAGATTGGAACAGGATTTTGTGGAGAATGAGAGTGGACGGACTGTGTGGAGAGAGAGAGTGGAACAGGATTTTGTGGAGAGAGAGAGAGTGGAACAGGACTGAGTGAAGAGAGACAGAGTGGAACAGGATTGTGTGGAGAGAGAGAGTGTGGAACAGGATTGTGTGGAGAGAGAGAGGGAGAGTGGATCAGTATTCTGTGGAGGGAGAGAATGTGGAACAGGAGTGTGTGGAGAGAGAGAGAGAGAGTGGAACAGGATTGTGTGGAGAGAGAGAGAGTGGAACAGGATTGTGTGGAGAGACAGAGAGGAACAGGATTGTCTGGAGAGAGAGAGAGTGGAACAGGATTGTGTGGAGAGAGAGAGTGGAAAAGGATTCTGTGGAGAGAGAGAGAGTGGAACAGGATTGAGTGGAGAGAGAGAGAGTGGAACAGGATTGTGTGGAGAGAATGAGTGGAACAGGATTGTGTGGAGAGAGAGAGTGGAACAGGATTGTGTGGAGAGAGAGAGTGGAACAGGATTGTGTGGAGAGAGAGAGTGGATCAGGTTTGTGTGGAGAGAGAGAGTGGAACAGGATTGTGTGGAGAGAGAGAGTGGAACAGGATTGTGTGGAGACGGAGAGTGGAACAGGATTGTGTGGAGAGAGAGAGAGTGGAACAGGATTGTGCGGAGATAGAGAGAGAGAGAGAGTGGAACTGGATTGTGTGGAGAGAGAGAGTGGAACAGGATTGTGTGGAGAGAGAGAGAGTGGAGCAGGATTGTGTGGAGAGAGAGAGAGAGAGAGAGTGGAACAGGATTGTGTGGAGAGAGAGCGAGTGGATCAGGATTGTGTGGAGAGAGAGAGTGGAACAGGATTGTGTGGAGAGAGAGAGAGAGAGAGAATGGAACAGGTTTGTGTGGAGAGAGATAGAGTGGAACAGGATTGTGTGGAGAGAGAGAATGTGGAACAGGATTGTGCGGAGAGGGAGAGTGGAACAGGATTGTGTGGAGAGGGAGAGTGGTATTGGATTGTTTGGAGAGCGAGAGAGTGAAACAGGATTGTGTGGAGAGAGAGAGAGTGGAAATGGATTGTGTGGAGAGAGAGAGCGAGTGGAACAGAATTTTGTGGACAGAGAGATAGAAAGGAACAGGATTGTGTGGACAGTGAGAGAGAGAGTGGAACAGGATTGTGTGGAGAGTGAGATTGGAACAGGATTGTTTGGAGAGAGACAGAGTGGAACAGGATTGTGTGGAGAAGGAGAGAGAGAGAGAGAGAGTGTAACAGGATTGTGTAGAGAGAGAGAGAGAGTGGAACGTGATTGTGTGGAGAGGGAGAGTGGAACAGGATTGTGTGGAGAGGGAGAGTGGAACAGGATTGTGTGGAGAGAGAGAGAGAGAGAGATTGGAACAGGATTGTGTGGAGAGAGAGTGAGTGGAACAGGATTGTGTGGAGAGAGAGAGAGTGGAACAGGATTGTGTGGAGATAGAGAGTGGAACAGGATTGTGTGGAGAGAGAGAGAGTGTGGAACAGGATTGTGTGGAGAGAGAGAGAGTGGAAGTGGATTGTGTGGAGAGAGAGAGTGGAACAGGATTGTGTGGAGAGAGAGAGAGTGGAACAGGATTGTCTGGAGAGAGAGAGTGGAACAGGATTGTGTGGAGAGAGAGAGTGGAACAGGATTGTGTGGAGAGAGAGAGTGGAACAGGATTGTGTGGAGAGAGAGAGTGGAACATGATTGTGTGGATAGAGCGAGAGAGTGGAACAGGATTGTGTGGAGAGAGAGAGTGGAACAGGATTGAGTGGAGAGAGAGAGAGAGTGGAACAGGATTGTGTGGACTGAGAGAGAGTTGAACAGGATTGTTTGGAGAGAGAGAGAGTGGAACAGGATTGTGTGGAGTGAGAGAGTGGAACAGGATTGTGTGGAGAGAGATAGAGTGGAACAGGATTGTGTGGAGAGAGAGAGTGGAACATGATTGTGTGGAGAGAGAGAGAGAGGAACACGATTGTGTGGAGAGAGAGAGAGTGGAACAGGATTGTGTGGAGAGAGAGAGAGTGGAACGGGATTGTGTGGAGAGAGTGAGTGGAACAGGATGGTGTGGAGAGGGAGAGAGAGTGGAACAGGATTGTGTGGAGAGAGAGAGCGGAACAAGATTGTGTGGAGAGTGAGTGGAACAGGATTGTGTGGAGAGAGAGAGCGGAACAGGATTGTGTGGAGAGAGAGTGGAACAGGATTGTGTGGAGAGAGAGAGAGTGGAACCGGATTGTGTGGAGAGAGAGAGAGGAACAGGATTTTGTGGAGAGAGAGAGAGTGGAACAGGATTGTGTGGAGAGAGAGAGAGTGGAACAGGATTGTGTGGAGAGAGAGAGTGGAACAGGATTGTGCGGAGAGAGAGAGTGTGGAACAGGATTGTGTGGAGAGAGAGAGTGGAACTGGATTGTGTGGAGAGAGAGGGAGAGTGGATCAGGATTCTGTGGAGGGAGAGAATGTGGAACAGGAGTGTGTGGAGAGAGAGAGAGAGAGTGGAACAGGATTGTGTGGAGAGAGAGAGAGTGGAACAGGATTGTGTGCAGAGAGAGAGAGTGGAACGGGATTGTGTGGAGAGAGAGAGAGTGGAACAGGATTGTGTGGAGAGAGAGAGAGTGGAACAGGATTGTGCGGAGAGAGAGAGTGGAACAGGATTGTTTAGAGAGAGAGAGTGGAACAGGATTGTGTGGAGAAAGAGGGAGAGAGAAAGAGAGAGTGGAACAGGATTGTGTGGAGAGAGAGAGAGTGGAACAGTATTGTGTGGAGAGGGAGAGTGGAACAGGATTGTGTGGAGAGAGAAAGAGTGGTACAGGATTGTGTGGAGAGGGAGAGTGGAAGAGGATTGTGTGGAGAGAGAGAGTGGAACAGGATTGTGTGGAGAGAGAGAATGTGGAACAGGATTGTGTGGAAAGGGAGAGTGGAACAGGATTGTGTGGAGGGGGTGAGTGGAACAGGTTTGTGTGGAGAGAGAGAGTGGAACAGGATTGTGTGGAGAGAGTGAGAGAGTGGAACAGGATTGTGTGGAGAGGGAGAGTGGAACAGGATTGTGGAGAGAGAGAGAGAATGCAATGGGATTGTGTGGAGAGAGAGAGAGTGGAACAGGATTGTGTGCAGAGAGAGAGAGTGGAACGGGATTGTGTGGAGAGAGAGAGTGGAACAGGATTGTGTGGAGAGGGAGAGAGAGTGGAAAAGGATTGTGTGGAGAGGGAGTGTGGTGTTGCATTGTTTGGAGAGCGAGAGAGTGAAACAGGATTGTGTGGAGACAGAGAGATTGGAAAAGGATTGTGTGGAGAGAGAGAGAGAGTGGAACAGGATTTTGTGCCAGAGAGAGAGATTGGAACAGGATTGTGTGGACAGTGAGAGAGAGAGTGGAACAGGATTGTGTGGAGAGTGAGAGTGGACGGGATTGTGTGGAGAGAGAGAGAGAGGAACAGGATTGTTCGGAGAGAGACAGAGTGGAACAGGATTGTGTGGAGAGCGAGAGAGTGGAAAAGGATTGTGTGGAGAGACAGAGAGTGCAACAGGATTGTGTGGAGAGAGAGAGTGGAACAGGATTGTGTGGAGAGAGAGAGAGTGGAACATGATTGTGTGGAGAGAGAGAGAGTGGAACAGGATTGTGTGGAGAGAGAGAGAGTGGAACAGGATTGTGTGGAGAGAGAGAGTGGAACAGTATTGTGTGGAGAGAGAGAGAGTGGAACAGGATTGTGTTGAGAGAGAGAGAGTGGAACAAGTTTGCGTGGAGAGAGAGAGAGTGGAACAGGATTGTATGGAGAGAGGGGGAGTGGATCGGGATTGTGTGGAGAGAGAGAGAGTGGAACAGGATTGTGTGGAGAGAGAGAGAGTGGAACGGGATTGTGTGGAGAGAGAGAGTGGAACAGGATTGTTTGTAGAGGGAGAGAGAGTGGAACAGGATTGTGCGGAGAGAGAGAGTGTGGAACAGGATTGCGTGGAGAGAGAGAGTGGAACAGGATTGTGTGGAGAGAGAGGGAGAGTGAATCAGGATTCTGTGGAGGGAGAGAATGTGGAACAGGAGTGTGTGGAGAGAGAGAGAGAGAGTGGAACAGGATTGTGTGGAGAGAGAGAGAGTGGAACAGGATTGTGTGGAGAGAGAGAGAGTGGAACGGGATTGTGTGGAGAGAGAGAGAGTGGAACACGATTGTGTGGAGAGAGAGTGGAACAGGATTGTGTAGAGGGGGTGAGTGGAACAGGATTGTGTGAAGAGAGAGAGAGAGTGGAACAGGATTGTGTGGAGAGAGAGAGAGAGAGTGGTACAGGATTGTGTGGAGAGGGAGAGTGGAACAGGATTGTGGAGAGAGAGAGAGAGAGTGGAACAGGATTGTGTGGAGAGAGAGAGAAAGAGTGGAACAGGATTGTGTGGAGAGAGAGAGTGGAACTGGATTTTGTGGAGAATGGGAGTGGACGGATTGTGTGGCGAGAGAGAGTGGAACAGGATTGTGTGGAGAGAGAGAGTGGAACAGGATTTTGTGGAGAGAGAGAGAGTGCAACAGGATTTTGTGGAGAATGAGAGTGGACGGACTGTGTGGAGAGAGAGAGTGGAACAGGATTGTGTGGAGAGAGAGAGAGTGGAAAAGGATTGTGTGGAGAGAGAGAGAGAGTGGAACAGAATTTTGTGGACAGAGAGAGAGAATGGAACAGGATTGTGTGGACAGTGAGAGAGAGAGTTGAACAGGATTGTGTGGAGAGTGAGAGTGGAAGGGATTGTTTGGAGAGAGAGAGAGAGAGAGGAGCAGGATTGTTTGGAGAGAGACAGAGTGGAACAGGATTGTGTGGAGAGAGAGAGAGCGGAACAGGATTGTATGGAGAGAGGGAGAGTGGAACGGGATTGTGTGGAGGGAGAGAGAGTGGAACAGGATTGTGTGGAGAGAGAGAGAGTGGAACGGGATTGTGTGGAGAGAGAGAGTTGTACAGGATTGTGTGGAGAGGGAGAGAGAGTGGAACAGGATTGTGTGGAGAGACAGTGCGGAACAGGATTGTGTGGAGAGAGAGTGGAACAGGATTTTGTGGAGAGAGTGTGGAACAGGATAGTGTGGAGAGAGAGAGAGTGGAACAGGATTGTGTGGAGAGGGAGAGTGGAACAGGATTGTGTGGAGAGAGAGAGAGTGGAACAGGATTTTGTGGAGAATGAGAGTGGACGGACTGTGTGGAGAGAGAGAGTGGAACAGGATTTTGTGGAGAGAGAGAGAGTGGAACAGGACTGAGTGAAGAGAGAGAGAGTGGAACAGCATTGGGTGGAGAGAGAAAGTGTGGAACAGGATTGTGTGGAGAGAGACAGGGAGAGTGGATCAGGATTCTGTGGAGGGAGAGAATATGGAAAAGGAGTGTGTGGAGAGAGAGAGAGAGAGAGTGGAGCAGGATTGTGTGGAGAGAGAGAGACTGGAACAGGATTGTGTGGAGAGAGAGAGAGGAACAGGATTGTCTGGAGAGAGAGAGAGTGGAACAGGATTGTGTGGAGAGAGAGAGTGGAAAAGGATTGTGTGGAGAGAGAGAGAGTGGAACTGGATTGTGTGGAGAGAGAGAGAGTGGAACAGGATTGTGTGGAGAGAGAGCGTGGAACAGGATTGTGTGGAGAGAGAGAGTGGAACAGGATGGTGTGGAGAGAGAGAGTGGAACAGGATTGTGTGGAGAGAGAGAGTGGAACAGGATTGTGTGGAGAGAGAGAGTGGAACAGGATTGTGTGGAGAGGGAGAGTGGAACAGGATTGTGTGGAGAGAGAGAGAGTGGAACAGGATTTTGTGGACAGAGAGAGAGATTGGAACAGGATTGTGTGGACAGTGAGAGAGAGAGTGGAACAGGATTGTGTGGAGAGTGAGAGTGGACGGGATTGTGTGGAGAGAGAGAGAGAGGAACAGGATTGTTCGGAGAGAGACAGAGTGGAACAGGATTGTGTGGAGAGCGAGAGAGTGGAAAAGGATTGTGTGGAGAGACAGAGAGTGCAACAGGATTGTGTGTAGAGAGAGAGTGGAACAGGATTGTGTGGAGAGAGAGAGAGTGGAACATGATTGTGTGGAGAGAGAGAGAGTGGAACAGGATTGTGTGGAGAGAGAGAGAGTGGAACAGGATTGTGTGGAGAGAGAGAGTGGAACAGTATTGTGTGGAGAGAGAGAGAGTGGAACAGGATTGTGTTGAGAGAGAGAGAGTGGAAGAAGTTTGCGTGGAGAGAGAGAGAGTGGAACAGGATTGTATGGAGAGAGGGGGAGTGGATCGGGATTGTGTGGAGAGAGAGAGAGTGGAACAGGATTGTGTGGAGAGAGAGAGAGTGGAACGGGATTGTGTGGAGAGAGAGAGTGGAACAGGATTGTTTGGAGAGGGAGAGAGAGTGGAACAGGATTGTGCGGAGAGAGAGAGTGTGGAACAGGATTGCGTGGAGAGAGAGAGTGGAACAGGATTGTGTGGAGAGAGAGGGAGAGTGAATCAGGATTCTGTGGAGGGAGAGAATGTGGAACAGGAGTGTGTGGAGAGAGAGAGAGAGAGTGGAACAGGATTGTGTGGAGAGAGAGAGAGTGGAACAGGATTGTGTGGAGAGAGAGAGAGTGGAACGGGATTGTGTGGAGAGAGAGAGAGTGGAACACGATTGTGTGGAGAGAGAGTGGAACAGGATTGTGTAGAGGGGGTGAGTGGAACAGGATTGTGTGGAGAGAGAGAGAGAGTGGAACAGGATTGTGTGGAGAGAGAGAGAGAGAGTGGAACAGGATTGTGTGGAGAGGGAGAGTGGAACAGGATTGTGGAGAGAGAGAGAGAGAGTGGAACAGGATTGCGTGGAGAGAGAGAGAAAGAGTGGAACAGGATTGTGTGGAGAGAGAGAGTGGAACTGGATTTTGTGGAGAATGGGAGTGGACGGATTGTGTGGCGAGAGAGAGTGGAACAGGATTGTGTGGAGAGAGAGAGTGGAACAGGATTTTGTGGAGAGAGAGAGAGTGCAACAGGATTTTGTGGAGAATGAGAGTGGACGGACTGTGTGGAGAGAGAGAGTGGAACAGGATTGTGTGGAGAGAGAGAGAGTGGAAAAGGATTGTGTGGAGAGAGAGAGAGAGTGGAACAGAATTTTGTGGACAGAGAGAGAGAATGGAACAGGATTGTGTGGACAGTGAGAGAGAGAGTGGAACAGGATTGTGTGGAGAGTGAGAGTGGACGGGATTGTTTGGAGAGAGAGAGAGAGAGAGTAGCAGGATTGTTTGGAGAGAGACAGAGTGGAACAGGATTGTGTGGAGAGAGAGAGAGCGGAACAGGATTGTATGGAGAGAGGGAGAGTGGAACGGGATTGTGTGGAGGGAGAGAGAGAGCGAGTGGAACAGGATTGTTTGGAGAGAGAGAGTGGAACGGGATTGTATGGAGAGAGAGAGAGTGGAACAGGATTGTGTGGAGAGAGAGAGAGAGAGTGGAACAGGAGTGTGTGGAGAGAGAGAGAGTGGAACAGGATTGTGTGGAGAGAGAGAGTGGAACAGGATTGTGTGGAGAGAGAGAGAGAGAGTGGAACAGGATTGTGTGGAGAGAGAGAGTGGAACAGGATTGTGTGGAGAGAGAGAGAGTGGAACAGGATTGTGTGGAGAGAGAGAGAGAGAGAGAGAGAGTGGAACAGGATTGTGTGGAGAGAGAGAGAGTGGAACAGGTTTGTGTGGAGAGGGAGAGTGGAACAGGATTGTGTGGAGAGATAGAGAGAGTGGAACAGGATTGTGTGGAGAGAGAGAGTGGAACAGGATTGTGTGGAGCGAGAGAGAGTGGAAGAGGATTTGTGTGGAGCGAGAGATAGAGTGGAACAGGATTGTGTGGAGAGAGAGAGAGAGAGAGAGAGAGTGGAACAGGATTGGTTGGAGAGAGAGTGGAACAGGATTGTGTGGAGAGGGAGAGTGGAACAGGATTGTGTGGAGAGAGAGAGAGTGGAACAGGATTGTGTGGAGAGGGAGAGTGGAACAGGATTGTGTGGAGAGAGAGAGTGGAACAGGATTGTGTGGAGAAAAAGAATGTGGATCAGGATTGTGTGGAGAGGGAGAGTGGAACAGGATTGTGGAGAGAGAGAGAGAGTGGAACAGGATTGTGTGGAGAGAGAGGGAGAGTGGAACAGGATTGTGTGGAGAGAGAGAGTGGAACAGGATTGTGCGGATAGAGAGAGTGTGGAACAGGATTGTGTGGAGAGAGAGAGTGGAACAGGATTGTGTGGAGAGAGAGGAAGAGTGGATCAGGATTCTGTGGAGGGAGAGAATGTGGAACAGGAGTGTGTGGAGAGAGAGAGAGAGAGTAGAGCAGGATTGTGTGGAGAGGGAGAGAATGAACAGGGTTGTGTGGAGTGAGAGATAGTGGAACGGGATTGTGTGGAGAGAGAGAGAGAGTGCAACATGATTGTGTGGAGAGAGAGAGAGTGGAACAGGATTGTGTGGAGATAGAGAGTGGAACAGGATTGTTTGGAGAGAAAGAGAGGAACAGGATTGTGTGGAGAGAGAGAGTGGAACAGGACTGTGTGGAGAGAGAGAGTGGAACAGGAATGTGTGGAGAGAGAGATAGAGTGGAACAGGATTGTGTGGAGAGAGAGAGAGTGGAACAGGATTTTGTGGAGAGAGAGAGTGGAACAGGATTGTGTGGAGAGAGAGAGAGTGGAACAGGATTTTGTGGAGAGGGAGAGTGGAACAGGATTGTGTGGAGAGAGAGAGTGGAACAGGATTTTGTGGAGAATGAGAGTGGACGGACTGTGTGGAGAGAGAGAGTGGAAGAGGATTTTGTGGAGAGAGAGAGAGTGGAACAGGACTGAGTGAAGAGAGAGAGAGTGGAACAGGATTGGGTGGAGAAAGAGAGTGTGGAACAGGATTGTGTGGAGAGAGACAGGGAGAGTGGATCAGGATTCTGTGGAGGGGGAGAATGTGGAAAAGGAGTGTGTGGAGAGAGAGAGAGTGGAACAGGATTGTGTGGAGAGAGAGAGAGTGGAACAGGATTGTCTGGAGAGAGAGAGAGGAACAGGATTGTCTGGAGGGAGAGAGAGTGGAACAGGATTGTGTGGAGAGAGAGAGTGGAAAAGTATTGTGTGGAGAGAGAGAGAGTGGAACAGGATTGTGTGGAGAGAGAGAGAGTGGAACAGGATTGTGTGGAGAGAGAGCGTGGAACAGGATTGTGTGGAGAGAGAGAGTGGAACAGGATTGTGTGGAGAGAGAGAGTGGAACAGGATTGTGTGGAGAGAGAGAGTGTAACAGGATTGTGTGGAGAGGGAGAGTGGAACAGGATTGTGTGGAGAGAGAGAGAGTGGAACAGGATTGTGTGGAGAGAGAGAGAGAGAGAGTGGAACAGGATTGTTTGGAGAGAGAAAGTGGAACAGGATTGTGTGGAGAGAGAGAGAGTGGAAAGGATTGTGTGGAGAGAGAGAGAGATAGAGAGTGGAACAGGATTGTGTGGAGAGATAGAGTGGAACTGGATTGTGTGGAGAGAGAGAGAGTGGAACAGGATTGTGTGGAGAGAGAGAGAGAGAGAGGGAGAGAGAGTGGAACAGGATTGTGTGGAGAGAGAGAGAGTGGAACAGGATTGTGTGGAGAGGGAGAATGGAACAGGATTGTGTGGAGCGAGAGAGAGTGGAACAGGATTGTGTGGAGCGAGAGTGAGAGTGGAACAGGATTGTGCGGAGAGAGAGAGAGAGAGAGAGTGGAACAGGATCGTGTGGAGAGAGAGAGAGTGGAACAGGATTGTGTGGTGAGGGAGAGTGGAACAGGATTGTGTGGAGAGAGAGAGAGTGGAACAGGATTGTGTGGAGAGAGAGAGTGGAACAGGATTGTGTGGAGAGAGAGAATGTGGAACAGGATTGTGTGGAGAGACAGAGTGGAACAGGATTGTGGAGAGAGAGAGAGAGTGGAACAGGATTGTGTGGAGAGAGAGGGAGAGTGGAACAGGATTGTGTGGAGAGAGAGAGTTGAACAGGATTATGTGGAGAATGAGAGTGGACGGACTGTGTGGAGAGAGAGAGTGGAACAGGATTGTGTGGAGAGAGAGAGCGGAACAGGATTTTGTGGAGAGAGAGAGAGTGCAACAGGATTTTTTGGAGAATGAGATTGGACGGACTGTGTGGAGAGAGAGAGTGGAACAGGATTGTGTGGAGAGAGAGAGAGTGGAACAGGATTGTGTGGAGAGGGAGAGTGGAACAGGATTGTGTGGAAGAAAGAGAGTGGAACAGGATTGTGTGGAGAGAGAGAGAGTGGAACAGGATTGTGTGGAGAGAGAGAGAGTGGAACAGGATTGTGTGGAGAGAGAAAGTGGAACAGGATTGTGTGGAGAGAGAGAGAGTAGAACAGGATTGTGTGGAGAGGGAGAGTGGAACAGGATTGTGTGGAGAGAGAGAGAGTGGAACAGGATTGTGTGGAGAGGGAGAGTGGAAAGGATTGTGTGGAGAGAGAGAGTGGAACAGGATTGTGTGGAGAGAGAGAATGTGGAACAGGATTGTGTGGAGAGGGAGAGTGGAACAGGATTGTGTGGAGAGCGAGAGAGTGGAACAGGATTGTGTGGAGAGAGAGAGTGGAAAAGTATTATGTGGAGAGAGAGAGAGTGAAACAGGATTTTGTGGAGAGGGAGAGTGGGACAGGATTGTGTGGAGAGAGAGAGATTGGAACAGGATTTTGTGGAGAATGAGAGTGGACGGACTGTGTGGAGAGAGAGAGTGGAACAGGATTTTGTGGAGAGAGAGAGAGTGGAACAGGACTGAGTGAAGAGAGACAGAGTGGAACAGGATTGTGTGGAGAGAGAGAGTGTGGAACAGGATTGTGTGGAGAGAGAGAGGGAGAGTGGATCAGTATTCTGTGGAGGGAGAGAATGTGGAACAGGAGTGTGTGGAGAGAGAGAGAGAGAGTGGAACAGGATTGTGTGGAGAGAGAGAGAGTGGAACAGGATTGTGTGGAGAGACAGAGAGGAACAGGATTGTCTGGAGAGAGAGAGAGTGGAACAGGATTGTGTGGAGAGAGAGAGTGGAAAAGGATTCTGTGGAGAGAGAGAGAGTGGAACAGGATTGAGTGGAGAGAGAGAGAGTGGAACAGGATTGTGTGGAGAGAATGAGTGGAACAGGATTGTGTGGAGAGAGAGAGTGGAACAGGATTGTGTGGAGAGAGAGAGTGGAACAGGATTGTGTGGAGAGAGAGAGTGGATCAGGTTTGTGTGGAGAGAGAGAGTGGAACAGGATTGTGTGGAGAGAGAGAGTGGAACAGGATTGTGTGGAGACGGAGAGTGGAACAGGATTGTGTGGAGAGAGAGAGAGTGGAACAGGATTGTGCGGAGATAGAGAGAGAGAGAGAGTGGAACTGGATTGTGTGGAGAGAGAGAGTGGAACAGGATTGTGTGGAGAGAGAGAGAGTGGAGCAGGATTGTGTGGAGAGAGAGAGAGAGAGAGAGTGGAACAGGATTGTGTGGAGAGAGAGCGAGTGGATCAGGATTGTGAGGAGAGAGAGAGTGGAACAGGATTGTGTGGAGAGAGAGAGAGAGAGAGAATGGAACAGGTTTGTGTGGAGAGAGATAGAGTGGAACAGGATTGTGTGGAGAGAGAGAATGTGGAACAGGATTGTGCGGAGAGGGAGAGTGGAACAGGATTGTGTGGAGAGGGAGAGTGGTATTGGATTGTTTGGAGAGCGAGAGAGTGAAACAGGATTGTGTGGAGAGAGAGAGAGTGGAAATGGATTGTGTGGAGAGAGAGAGCGAGTGGAACAGAATTTTGTGGACAGAGAGATAGAAAGGAACAGGATTGTGTGGACAGTGAGAGAGAGAGTGGAACAGGATTGTGTGGAGAGTGAGATTGGAACAGGATTGTTTGGAGAGAGACAGAGTGGAACAGGATTGTGTGGAGAAGGAGAGAGAGAGAGAGAGAGTGTAACAGGATTGTGTAGAGAGAGAGAGAGAGTGGAACGTGATTGTGTGGAGAGGGAGAGTGGAACAGGATTGTGTGGAGAGGGAGAGTGGAACAGGATTGTGTGGAGAGAGAGAGAGAGAGAGATTGGAACAGGATTGTGTGGAGAGAGAGTGAGTGGAACAGGATTGTGTGGAGAGAGAGAGAGTGGAACAGGATTGTGTGGAGATAGAGAGTGGAACAGGATTGTGTGGAGAGAGAGAGAGTGTGGAACAGGATTGTGTGGAGAGAGAGAGAGTGGAAGTGGATTGTGTGGAGAGAGAGAGTGGAACAGGATTGTGTGGAGAGAGAGAGAGTGGAACAGGATTGTCTGGAGAGAGAGAGTGGAACAGGATTGTGTGGAGAGAGAGAGTGGAACAGGATTGTGTGGAGAGAGAGAGTGGAACAGGATTGTGTGGAGAGAGAGAGTGGAACATGATTGTGTGGATAGAGCGAGAGAGTGGAACAGGATTGTGTGGAGAGAGAGAGTGGAACAGGATTGAGTGGAGAGAGAGAGAGAGTGGAACAGGATTGTGTGGACTGAGAGAGAGTTGAACAGGATTGTTTGGAGAGAGAGAGAGTGGAACAGGATTGTGTGGAGTGAGAGAGTGGAACAGGATTGTGTGGAGAGAGATAGAGTGGAACAGGATTGTGTGGAGAGAGAGAGTGGAACAGGATTGTGTGGAGAGAGAGAGTGGAACAGGATTGTGTGGAGAGAGAGAGTGGAACAGGATTGTGTGGAGAGAGAGTGGAACAGGATTGTGTGGAGAGAGAGAGAGTGGAACAGGATTGTGTGGAGAGAGAGAGAGAGAGAGAGTGGAACAGGATTGTGTGGAGAGAGAGAGTGGAACAGGATTGTGTGGAGAGAGAGAGAGTGGAACAGGATTGTGTGGAGAGAGAGAGAGAGAGAGAGTGGAACAGGATTGTGTGGAGAGAGAGAGAGTGGAACAGGATTGTGTGCAGATAGAGAGAGTGGAACAGGATTGTGTGGAGAGAGAGAGAGAGAGAGAGAGTGGAACAGGATTGTGTGGAGAGAGAGAGAGTGGAACAGGATTTTGTGGAGAGGGAGAGTGGAACAGGATTGTGTGGAGTGAGAGAGAGTGGATCAGGATTCTGTGGAGAGGGAGAGTGGAACAGGATTGTGTGGAGAGAGAGAGTGGAACAGGATTGTGAGGAGAGAGAGAATGTGGAACATGATTGTGTGGAGAGGGAGACGGAACAGGATTGTGTGGATGGGGTCAGTGGAACATGATTGTGTGGAGAGAGAGAGTGGAACAGGATTGTGTGGAGAGAGGGAGAGAGTGAAACAGGATTGTGTGGAACGATAGAGAGAGTTGGAACAGGATTGTGTGGAGATAGAGAGTGGAACAAGATTTTGTGGAGAATGAAAGTGGACGGACTGTGTGGAGAGAGAGAGTGGAACAGGATTGTGTGGAGAGAGAGAGCGGAACAGGATTTTGTGGAGAGAGCGAGAGTGCAACAGGATTTTGTGGAGAATGAGAGTGGACGGACTGTGTGGAGAGAGAGAGTAGAACAGGATTGTGTGGAGAGAGAGAGAGTGGAACAGGATTGTGTGGAGAGGGAGAGTGTAACAGGATTGTGTGGAGAGAGAGAGAGTGGAACAGGATTGTGTGGAGAGAGAGAGTGGAACAGGATTGTGTGGAGAGGGAGAGTGGAACAGGATTGTGTGGAGAGAGAGAGAGAGAGAGAGAGTGGAACAGGATTGTGTGGAGAGAGAGTGAGTGGAACAGGATTGTGTGGAAAGAGAGAGAGGAACAGGATTGTGTGGAGAGAGAGAGAGTGGGACAGGATTGTGTGGAGATAGAGAGTGGAACAGGAATGTGTGGAGAGAGAGAGAGTGGAACAGGATTGTGTGGAGAGAGAGAGAGTGGAAGAGGAATGTGTGGAGAGAAAGAGTGGAACAGGATTGTCTGGAGAGAGAGAGAGTGGAACAGCATTGTCTGGAGAGAGAGATAGTGGAACAGGATTGTGTGGAGAGAGAGAGTGGAACAGGATTGTGTGGAGAGAGAGAGTGGAACAGGATTGTGTGGAGAGAGAGAGAGTGTGCAACAGGATTGTGTGGAGAGAGAGAGAGTGGAAGAGGAATGTGTGGAGAGAGACAGTGGAACAGGATTGTCTGGAGAGAGAGAGAATGGAACAGGATTGTCTGGAGAGAGAGAGTGGAACAAGATTTTGTGGAGAATGAAAGTGGACGGACTGTGTGGAGAGAGAGAGTGGAACAGGATTGTGTGGAGAGAGAGAGCGGAACAGGATTTTGTGGAGAGAGCGAGAGTGCAACAGGATTTTGTGGAGAATGAGAGTGGACGGACTGTGTGGAGAGAGAGAGTAGAACAGGATTGTGTGGAGAGAGAGAGAGTGGAACAGGATTGTGTGGAGAGGGAGAGTGTAACAGGATTGTGTGGAGAGAGAGAGAGTGGAACAGGATTGTGTGGAGAGAGAGAGTGGAACAGGATTGTGTGGAGAGGGAGAGTGGAACAGGATTGTGTGGAGAGAGAGAGAGAGAGAGAGAGTGGAACAGGATTGTGTGGAGAGAGAGTGAGTGGAACAGGATTGTGTGGAAAGAGAGAGAGGAACAGGATTGTGTGGAGAGAGAGAGAGTGGGACAGGATTGTGTGGAGATAGAGAGTGGAACAGGAATGTGTGGAGAGAGAGAGAGTGGAACAGGATTGTGTGGAGAGAGAGAGAGTGGAAGAGGAATGTGTGGAGAGAAAGAGTGGAACAGGATTGTCTGGAGAGAGAGAGAGTGGAACAGGATTGTCTGGAGAGAGAGAGTGGAACAGGATTGTGTGGACAGAGAGAGTGGAACAGGATTGTGTGGAGAGAGAGAGTGGAACAGGATTGTGTGGAGAGAGAGAGAGTGTGCAACAGGATTGTGTGGAGAGAGAGAGAGTGGAAGAGGAATGTGTGGAGAGAGGCAGTGGAACAGGATTGTCTGGAGAGAGAGAGAATGGAACAGGATTGTCTGGAGAGAGAGAGTGGAACAGGATTGTGTGGAGAGAGAGAGTGGAACAGGATTGTGTGGAGAGAGAGAGTGGAACAGGATTGTGTGGAGAGAGAGAGTGGAACATGATTGTGTGGATAGAGAGAGAGAGTGGAACAGGATTGTGTGGAGAGAGAGAGAGTGGAACAGGATTGTGTGGAGAGAGAGAGAGAGTGGAACAGGGTTGTGCGGAGAGAGAGAGAGTGAAACAGGATTGTGTGGAGAGAGAGAGAGTGGAACAGGATTGTGTGGAGAGAGAGAGTGGAACAGGTTTGTGTGGAGAGAGAGAGAGTGGAACAGGATTGTGTGGAGAGAGACAGTGGAACAGGATTGTGTGGAGAGAGAGAGTGGAACAGGATTGTGTGGAGAGAGAGTGTGGAATAGGATTGTGTGGAGAGAGAGAGTGGAACAGGATTGTGTGGATAGGGAGAGTTAAACCGGATTGTGTGGAGAGAGAGAGAGAGAGAGAGAGTGGAACAGGATTGTGTGGAGAGAGAGTGTGGAACAGGATTGTGTGGACAGAGAGAGAGAGTGGAACAGGATTGTGTGGAGAGAGAGAGAGAGTGGAACAGGATTGTGTGGAGAGAGAGAGTGGAACAGGATTGTGTGGAGATAGACTGAGTGGAACAGGATTGTGTGGACAGAGAGAGAGAGAGAGAGAGTGGAACAGGATTGTGTGGAGAGAGAGAGAGTGGAACAGGATTTTGTGGAGAGGGAGAGTGGAACAGCATTGTGTGGAGAGAGAGAGAGTGGATCAGGATTCTGTGGAGAGGGAGAGTGGAACAGGATTGTGTGGAGAGAGAGAGTGGAACAGGATTGTGAGGAGAGAGAGAATGTGGAACATGATTGAGTGGAGAGGGAGAGTGGAACAGGATTGTGTGGAGGGTGTGAGTGGTACAGGATTGTGTGGAGAGAGAGAGTGGAACAGGATTGTGTGGATAGAGGGAGAGAGTGAAACAGGATTGTGTGGAAAGAGAGAGAGAGTGGAACAGGATTGTGTGGAGAGAGAGAGTGGAATTGGATTTTGTGGAGAATGAGAGTGGACGGACTGTGTGGAGAGAGAGAGTGAAACAGGATTGTGTGGAGAGAGAGAGCGGAACAGGATTTTGTGGAGAGAGAGAGAGTGCAACAGGATTTTGTGGAGAATGAGAGTGGACGGACTGTGTGGAGAGAGAGAGTGGAACAGGATTGTGTGGAGAGAGAGAGAGTAGAACAGGGTTGTGTGGAGAGGGAGAGTGTAACAGGATTGTGTGGAGAGAGAGAGAGTGGAACAGGATTGTGTGGAGAGAGAGAGTGGAACAGGATTGTGTGCAGAGAGAGAGAGTGGAACAGGATTGTGTGGAGAGAGAGAGTGGAACAGGATTGTGTGGAGAGAGAGAGAGTGGAACAGGATAGTTTGGAGAGGGAGAGTGGAACAGGATTGTGTGGAGAGAGAGAGAGTGGAACAGGATTGTGTGGAGATGTAGAGTGGACAGGATTGTGTGGAGAGAGAGAGTGGAACAGGATTGCGTGGAGAGAGAGAATGTGGAACAGGATTGTGTGGAGAGGGAGAGTGGAACAGGATTGTGTGGAGAGGGAGAGTTGTATTGGATTGTTTGGAGAGCGAGAGAGTGAAACAGGATTGTGTGGAGAGAGAGAGAGTGGAAAAGGATTGTGTGGAGAGAGATAGAGAGTGGAACAGGATTTTGTGAACAGAGAGAGAGAATGGAACAGGATTGTGTGGACAGTGAGAGAGAGAGTGGAACAGGTTTGTGTGGAGAGTGAGAGTGGACGGGATTGTGTGGAGAGAGAGAGAGAGAGGAACAGGATTGTATGGAGAGAGACAGAGTGGAACAGGATTGTGTGGAGAGAGAGAGAGTGGAACAGGATTGTGTGGAGAGAGAGAGAGTGGAACAGGATTGTGTGGAGAGAGAGAGTGGAACAGGATTGTGTGGAGAGAGAGAGAGTGGAACATGATTGTGTGGAGAGAGAGAGAGTGGAACAGGATTGTGTGGAGAGAGAGAGAGTGGAACAGGATTGTGTGGAGAGAGAGAGTGGAACAGTATTGTGTGGAGAGAGAGAGAGTGGAACAGGATTGTGTGGAGAGAGAGAGATTGGAACAGGATTGTGTGGAGAGAGACAGAGTTGAACAGGATTGTATGGAGAGAGGGTGAGTGGAACGGGATTGTGTGGAGAGAGAGAGAGTGGAACAGGATTGTGTGGAGAGAGAGAGAGTGGAACGGGAATGTGTGGAGAGAGAGAGTGGAACAGGATTGTGTGGAGAGAGAGAGTGGAACAGGATTGTGTGGAGAGAGAGAGAGTGTGCAACAGGATTGTGTGGAGAGAGAGAGAGTGGAAGAGGAATGTGTGGAGAGAGACAGTGGAACAGGATTGTCTGGAGAGAGAGAGAATGGAACAGGATTGTCTGGAGAGAGAGAGTGGAACAAGATTTTGTGGAGAATGAAAGTGGACGGACTGTGTGGAGAGAGAGAGTGGAACAGGATTGTGTGGAGAGAGAGAGCGGAACAGGATTTTGTGGAGAGAGCGAGAGTGCAACAGGATTTTGTGGAGAATGAGAGTGGACGGACTGTGTGGAGAGAGAGAGTAGAACAGGATTGTGTGGAGAGAGAGAGAGTGGAACAGGATTGTGTGGAGAGGGAGAGTGTAACAGGATTGTGTGGAGAGAGAGAGAGTGGAACAGGATTGTGTGGAGAGAGAGAGTGGAACAGGATTGTGTGGAGAGGGAGAGTGGAACAGGATTGTGTGGAGAGAGAGAGAGAGAGAGAGAGTGGAACAGGATTGTGTGGAGAGAGAGTGAGTGGAACAGGATTGTGTGGAAAGAGAGAGAGGAACAGGATTGTGTGGAGAGAGAGAGAGTGGGACAGGATTGTGTGGAGATAGAGAGTGGAACAGGAATGTGTGGAGAGAGAGAGAGTGGAACAGGATTGTGTGGAGAGAGAGAGAGTGGAAGAGGAATGTGTGGAGAGAAAGAGTGGAACAGGATTGTCTGGAGAGAGAGAGAGTGGAACAGGATTGTCTGGAGAGAGAGAGTGGAACAGGATTGTGTGGAGAGAGAGAGTGGAACAGGATTGTGTGGAGAGAGAGAGTGGAACAGGATTGTGTGGAGAGAGAGAGAGTGTGCAACAGGATTGTGTGGAGAGAGAGAGAGTGGAAGAGGAATGTGTGGAGAGAGGCAGTGGAACAGGATTGTCTGGAGAGAGAGAGAATGGAACAGGATTGTCTGGAGAGAGAGAGTGGAACAGGATTGTGTGGAGAGAGAGAGTGGAACAGGATTGTGTGGAGAGAGAGAGTGGAACAGGATTGTGTGGAGAGAGAGAGTGGAACATGATTGTGTGGATAGAGAGAGAGAGTGGAACAGGATTGTGTGGAGAGAGAGAGAGTGGAACAGGATTGTGTGGAGAGAGAGAGAGAGTGGAACAGGGTTGTGCGGAGAGAGAGAGAGTGAAACAGGATTGTGTGGAGAGAGAGAGAGTGGAACAGGATTGTGTGGAGAGAGAGAGTGGAACAGGTTTGTGTGGAGAGAGAGAGAGTGGAACAGGATTGTGTGTTGAGAGACAGTGGAACAGGATTGTGTGGAGAGAGAGAGTGGAACAGGATTGTGTGGAGAGAGAGTGTGGAATAGGATTGTGTGGAGAGAGAGAGTGGAACAGGATTGTGTGGATAGGGAGAGTTAAACCGGATTGTGTGGAGAGAGAGAGAGAGAGAGAGAGTGGAACAGGATTGTGTGGAGAGAGAGTGTGGAACAGGATTGTGTGGACAGAGAGAGAGAGTGGAACAGGATTGTGTGGAGAGAGAGAGAGAGTGGAACAGGATTGTGTGGAGAGAGAGAGTGGAACAGGATTGTGTGGAGATAGACTGAGTGGAACAGGATTGTGTGGACAGAGAGAGAGAGAGAGAGAGTGGAACAGGATTGTGTGGAGAGAGAGAGAGTGGAACAGGATTTTGTGGAGAGGGAGAGTGGAACAGCATTGTGTGGAGAGAGAGAGAGTGGATCAGGATTCTGTGGAGAGGGAGAGTGGAACAGGATTGTGTGGAGAGAGAGAGTGGAACAGGATTGTGAGGAGAGAGAGAATGTGGAACATGATTGAGTGGAGAGGGAGAGTGGAACAGGATTGTGTGGAGGGTGTGAGTGGTACAGGATTGTGTGGAGAGAGAGAGTGGAACAGGATTGTGTGGATAGAGGGAGAGAGTGAAACAGGATTGTGTGGAAAGAGAGAGAGAGTGGAACAGGATTGTGTGGAGAGAGAGAGTGGAATTGGATTTTGTGGAGAATGAGAGTGGACGGACTGTGTGGAGAGAGAGAGTGAAACAGGATTGTGTGGAGAGAGAGAGCGGAACAGGATTTTGTGGAGAGAGAGAGAGTGCAACAGGATTTTGTGGAGAATGAGAGTGGACGGACTGTGTGGAGAGAGAGAGTGGAACAGGATTGTGTGGAGAGAGAGAGAGTAGAACAGGGTTGTGTGGAGAGGGAGAGTGTAACAGGATTGTGTGGAGAGAGAGAGAGTGGAACAGGATTGTGTGGAGAGAGAGAGTGGAACAGGATTGTGTGCAGAGAGAGAGAGTGGAACAGGATTGTGTGGAGAGAGAGAGTGGAACAGGATTGTGTGGAGAGAGAGAGAGTGGAACAGGATAGTTTGGAGAGGGAGAGTGGAACAGGATTGTGTGGAGAGAGAGAGAGTGGAACAGGATTGTGTGGAGATGTAGAGTGGACAGGATTGTGTGGAGAGAGAGAGTGGAACAGGATTGCGTGGAGAGAGAGAATGTGGAACAGGATTGTGTGGAGAGGGAGAGTGGAACAGGATTGTGTGGAGAGGGAGAGTTGTATTGGATTGTTTGGAGAGCGAGAGAGTGAAACAGGATTGTGTGGAGAGAGAGAGAGTGGAAAAGGATTGTGTGGAGAGAGATAGAGAGTGGAACAGGATTTTGTGAACAGAGAGAGAGAATGGAACAGGATTGTGTGGACAGTGAGAGAGAGAGTGGAACAGGTTTGTGTGGAGAGTGAGAGTGGACGGGATTGTGTGGAGAGAGAGAGAGAGAGGAACAGGATTGTATGGAGAGAGACAGAGTGGAACAGGATTGTGTGGAGAGAGAGAGAGTGGAACAGGATTGTGTGGAGAGAGAGAGAGTGGAACAGGATTGTGTGGAGAGAGAGAGTGGAACAGGATTGTGTGGAGAGAGAGAGAGTGGAACATGATTGTGTGGAGAGAGAGAGAGTGGAACAGGATTGTGTGGAGAGAGAGAGAGTGGAACAGGATTGTGTGGAGAGAGAGAGTGGAACAGTATTGTGTGGAGAGAGAGAGAGTGGAACAGGATTGTGTGGAGAGAGAGAGATTGGAACAGGATTGTGTGGAGAGAGACAGAGTTGAACAGGATTGTATGGAGAGAGGGTGAGTGGAACGGGATTGTGTGGAGAGAGAGAGAGTGGAACAGGATTGTGTGGAGAGAGAGAGAGTGGAACGGGAATGTGTGGAGAGAGAGAGTGGAACAGGATTGTGTGGAGACAGAGAGAGTGGAACAGGATTGTGTGAAGAGAGAGAGAGTGGAACAGGATTGTGTGGAGAGAGAGAGTGGAACAGGATTTTGTGGAGAGAGAGAGTGGAACAGGATTGTGTGGAGAGAGAGAGAGTGGAACAGGATTGTGTGGAGAGAGAGAGTGGAACAGGATTGTGTGGAGAGAGAGAGAGTTGAACAGGATTGTGTGGAGAGAGAGAGAGTGGAACAGGGTTGTGTGGAGAGAGAGAGTGGAACAGGATTGTGCGGAGAGAGAGAGTGTGGAACAGGATTGTGTGGAGAGAGAGAGTGGAACAGGATTGTGTGGAGAGAGAGAGTGGAACAGGATTGTGTGGAGAGGGAGAGTGGAACAGGATTGTGTGGAGAGGGAGAGTGGAACAGGATTGTGTGGAAAGAGAGAGAGTGGAACAGGATTGTGTGGAGAGGGAGAGTGGAACAGGATTGTGTGGAGAGGGAGAGTGGAACAGGAATGTGTGGAGAGGGAGAGTGGAACAAGATTGTGTGGAGAGAGAGAGTGGAACAGGATTGTGTGGAGAGGGAGAGTGGAACAGGATTGTGTGGAGAGGGAGAGTGGAACAGGATTGTGTGGAGAGAGAGAGAGTGGAACAGGATTGTGTGGAGAGGGAGAGTGGACAGGATTGTGTGGAGAGAGAGAGTGGAACAGGATTGTGTGGAGAGAGAGAATGTGGAACAGGATTGTGTGGAGAGGGAGAGTGGAACTGGATTGTGTGGAGAGCGAGAGAGTGGAACAGGATTGTGCGGAGAGAGAGAGTGTGGAACAGGATTGTGTGGAGAGAGAGAGTGGAACAGGATTGTGTGGAGAGAGAGAGTGGAACAGGATTGTGTGGAGAGGGAGAGTGGAACAGGATTGTGTGGAGAGGGAGAGTGGAACAGGATTGTGTGGAAAGAGAGAGAGTGGAACAGGATTGTGTGGAGAGGGAGAGTGGAACAGGATTGTGTGGAGAGGGAGAGTGGAACAGGAATGTGTGGAGAGGGAGAGTGGAACAAGATTGTGTGGAGAGAGAGAGTGGAACAGGATTGTGTGGAGAGGGAGAGTGGAACAGGATTGTGTGGAGAGGGAGAGTGGAACAGGATTGTGTGGAGAGAGAGAGAGTGGAACAGGATTGTGTGGAGAGGGAGAGTGGACAGGATTGTGTGGAGAGAGAGAGTGGAACAGGATTGTGTGGAGAGAGAGAATGTGGAACAGGATTGTGTGGAGAGGGAGAGTGGAACTGGATTGTGTGGAGAGCGAGAGAGTGGAACAGGATTTTGTGGAGAGCGAGAGAGTGGAACAGGATTGTGTGGAGAGAGAGAGTGGAACAGTATTGTGTGGAGAGAGAGAGAGTGAAACAGGATTTTGTGGAGAGGGAGAGTGGGACAGGATTGTGTGGAGAGAGAGAGATTGGAACAGGAATTTGTGGAGAATGAGAGTGGACGGACTGTGTGGAGAGAGAGAGTGGAACAGGATTTTGTGGAGAGAGAGAGAGTGGAACAGGACTGAGTGAAGAGAGACAGAGTGGAACAGGATTGTGTGGAGAGAGAGAGTGTGGAACAGGATTGTGTGCAGAGAGAGAGGGAGAGTGGATCAGGATTCTGTGGAGGGAGAGAATGTGGAACAGGAGTGTGTGGAGAGAGAGAGAGAGAGTGGAACAGGTTTGTGTGGAGAGAGAGAGAGTGGAACAGGATTGTGTGGAGAGAGAGAGAGGAACAGGATTGTCTGGAGAGAGAGAGAGCGGAACCGGATTGTGTGGAGAGAGAGAGTGGAACAGGATTCTGTGGAGAGAGAGAGAGTGGAACAGGATTGTGTGAAGAGAGAGAGAGTGAAACAGGATTGTGTGGAGAGAAAGAGTGGAACAGGATTGTGTGGAGAGAGAGAGTGGAACAGGATTGTGTGGAGAGAGAGAGTGGAACAGGATTGTGTGGAGAGAGAGAGTGGAACAGGATTGTGTGGAGAGAGAGAGTGGAACAGGATTGTGTGGAGAGAGAGAGTGGAACAGGATTGTGTGGAGAGGGAGAGTGGAACAGGATTGTGTGGAGAGAGAGAGAGTGGAACAGGATTGTGTGGAAGTAGAGAGAGAGAGAGAGAGTGGAACTGGATTGTGTGGAGAGAGAGAGTGGAACAGGATTGTGTGGAGAGAGAGAGAGTGGAGCAGGATTGTGTGGAGAGAGAGAGAGAGAGAGAGTGGAACAGGATTGTGTGGAGAGAGAGAGAGTGGAACAGGAATGTGTGGAGATAGAGAGAGTGGAACAGGATTGTGTGGAGAGAGGGAGAGAGAGAGAGTGTGGAACAGGATTGTGTGGAGAGAGAGAGAGTGGAACAGGATTTTGTGGAGAGGGAGAGTGGAACAGGATTGTGTGGAGTGAGAGAGTGTGGATCAGGATTCTGTGGAGAGGGAGAGTGGAACAGGATTGTGTGGAGAGAGAGAGTGGAACAGGATTGTGAGGAGAGAGAGAATGTGGAACATGATTGTGTGGAGAGGGAGACGGAACAGGATTGTGTGGAGGGGGTCAGTGGAACAGGATTGTGTGGAGAGAGAGAGTGGAACAGGATTGTGTGGAGAGAGGGAGAGAGTGAAACAGGATTGTGTGGAAAGAGAGAGAGAGTGGAACAGGATTGTGTGGAGATAGAGAGTGGAACAAGATTTTGTGGAGAATGAGAGTGGACGGACTGTGTGGAGAGAGAGAGTGGAACAGGATTGTGTGGAGAGAGAGAGCGGAACAGGATTTTGTGGAGAGAGCGAGAGTGCAACAGGATTTTGTGGAGAATGAGAGTGGACGGACTGTGTGGAGAGAGAGAGTAGAACAGGATTGTGTGGAGAGAGAGAGAGTGGAACAGGATTGTGTGGAGAGGGAGAGTGTAACAGGATTGTGTGGAGAGAGAGAGAGTGGATCAGGATTCTGTGGAGAGGGAGAGTGGAACAGGATTGTGTGGAGAGAGAGAGTGGAACAGGATTGTGAGGAGAGAGAGAATGTTGAACATGATTGAGTGGAGAGGGAGAGTGGAACAGGATTGTGTGGAGGGGGTGAGTGGTACAGGATTGTGTGGAGAGAGAGAGTGGAACAGGATTGTGTGGATGGAGGGAGAGAGTGAAACAGGATTGTGTGGAAAGAGAGAGAGAGTGGAACAGGATTGTGTGGAGAGAGAGAGTGGAATTGGATTTTGTGGAGAATGAGAGTGGACGGACTGTGTGGAGAGAGAGAGTGAAACAGGATTGTGTGGAGAGAGAGAGCGGAACAGGATTTTGTGGAGAGAGAGAGAGTGCAACAGGATTTTGTGGAGAATGAGAGTGGACGGACTGTGTGGAGAGAGAGAGTGGAACAGGATTGTGTGGAGAGAGAGAGAGTAGAACAGGATTGTGTGGAGAGGGAGAGTGTAACAGGATTGTGTGGAGAGAGAGAGAGTGGAACAGGATTGTGTGGAGAGAGAGAGTGGAACAGGATTGTGTGCAGAGAGAGAGAGTGGAACAGGATTGTGTGGAGAGAGAGAATGTGGAACAGGATTGTGTGGAGAGGGAGAGTGGAACAGGATTGTGTGGAGAGGGAGAGTGGAACAGGATTGTGTGGAGAGGGAGAGTTGTATTGGATTGTTTGGAGAGCGAGAGAGTGAAACAGGATTGTGTGGAGAGAGAGAGAGTGGAAAAGGATTGTGTGGAGAGAGATAGAGAGTGGAACAGGATTTTGTGAACAGAGAGAGAGAATGGAACAGGATTGTGTGGACAGTGAGAGAGAGAGTGGAACAGGTTTGTGTGGAGAGTGAGAGTGGACGGGATTGTGTGGAGAGAGAGAGAGAGAGGAACAGGATTGCTTGGAGAGAGACAGAGTGGAACAGGATTGTGTGGAGAGAGAGAGAGTTGTACAGGATTGTGTGGAGAGAGAGAGAGTGGAACAGGATTGTGTGGAGAGAGAGAGTGGAACAGGATTGTGTGGAGAGAGAGAGAGTGGAACATGATTGTGTGGAGAGAGAGAGAGTGGAACAGGATTGTGTGGAGAGAGAGAGAGTGGAACAGGATTGTGTGGAGAGAGAGAGAGGGAACAGGATTGTGTGGAGAGAGAGAGATTGGAACAGGATTGTGTGGAGAGAGACAGAGTTGAACAGGATTGTATGGAGAGAGGGTGAGTGGAACGGGATTGTGTGGAGAGAGAGAGAGTGGAACAGGATTGTGTGGAGAGAGAGAGAGTGGAACGGGAATGTGTGGAGAGAGAGAGAGTGGAACAGGATTTTGTGGAGAGAGAGAGTGGAACAGGATTGTGTGGAGAGAGAGAGAGTGGAACAGGATTGTGTGGAGAGAGAGAGTGGAACAGGATTGTGTGGAGAGAGAGAGAGTTGAACAGGATTGTGTGGAGAGAGAGAGAGTGGAACAGGGTTGTGTGGAGAGAGAGAGTGGAACAGGATTGTGCGGAGAGAGAGAGTGTGGAACAGGATTGTGTGGAGAGAGAGAGTGGAACAGGATTGTGTGGAGAGAGAGAGTGGAACAGGATTGTGTGGAGAGGGAGAGTGGAACAGGATTGTGTGGAGAGGCAGAGTGGAACAGGATTGTGTGGAAAGAGAGAGAGTGGAACAGGATTGTGTGGAGAGGGAGAGTGTAACAGGATTGTGTGGAGAGAGAGAGAGTGGAACAGGATTGTGTGGAGAGAGAGAGTGGAACAGGATTGTGTGGAGAGGGAGAGTGGAACAGGATTGTGTGGAGAGAGAGAGAGAGAGAGAGAGTGGAACAGGATTGTGTGGAGAGAGAGTGAGTGGAACAGGATTGTGTGGAAAGAGAGAGAGGAACAGGATTGTGTGGAGAGAGAGAGAGTGGGACAGGATTGTGTGGAGATAGAGAGTGGAACAGGAATGTGTGGAGAGAGAGAGAGTGGAACAGGATTGTGTGGAGAGATAGAGAGTGGAACAGGATTGTGTGGAGAGAGAGAGTGGAACAGGATTGTGTGGAGAGAGAGAGAGTGTGCAACAGGATTGTGTGGAGAGAGAGAGAGTGGAAGAGGAATGTGTGGAGAGAGAGAGTGGAACAGGATTGTCTGGAGAGAGAGAGAGTGGAACAGGATTGTCTGGAGAGAGAGAGTGGAACAGGATTGTGTGGAGAGAGAGAGTGGAACAGGATTGTGTGGAGAGAGAGAGTGGAACAGGATTGTGTGGAGAGAGAGAGTGGAACATGATTGTGTGGATAGACAGAGAGAGTGGAACAGGATTGTGTGGAGAGAGAGAGAGTGGAACAGGATTGTGTGGAGAGAGAGAGAGAGTGGAACAGGATTGTGCGGAGAGAGAGAGAGTGAAACAGGATTGTGTGGAGAGAGAGAGAGTGGAACAGGATTGTGTGGAGAGAGAGAGTGGAACAGGATTGTGTGGAGAGAGAGAGAGTGGAACAGGATTGTGTGGAGAGAGAGAGTGGAACAGGATTGTGTGGAGAGAGAGAGTGGAACAGGATTGTGTGGAGAGAGAGTGTGGAATAGGATTGTGTGGAGAGAGAGAGTGGAACAGGATTGTGTGGATAGGGAGAGTGGAACCGGATTGTGTGGAGAGAGAGAGAGAGTGTGGAACAGGATTGTGTGGACAGAGAGAGAGAGTGGAACAGGATTGTGTGGAGAGAGAGAGAGAGTGGAACAGGATTGTGTGGAGAGAGAGAGTGGAACAGGATTGTGTGGAGATAGACTGAGTGGAACAGTATTGTGTGGACAGAGAGAGAGAGAGAGAGAGTGGAACATGATTGTGTGGAGAGAGAGAGAGTGGAACAGGATTTTGTGGAGAGGGAGAGTGGAACAGCATTGTGTGGAGAGAGAGAGAGTGGATCAGGATTCTGTGGAGAGGGAGAGTGGAACAGGATTGTGTGGAGAGAGAGAGTGGAACAGGATTGTGAGGAGAGAGAGAATGTGGAACATGATTGAGTGGAGAGGGAGAGTGGAACAGGATTGTGTGGAGGGGGTGAGTGGTACAGGATTGTGTGGAGAGAGAGAGTGGAACAGGATTGTGTGGATAGAGGGATAGAGTGAAACAGGATTGTGTGGAAAGAGAGAGAGAGTGGAACAGGATTGTGTGGAGAGAGAGAGTGGAATTGGATTTTGTGGAGAATGAGAGTGGACGGACTGTGTGGAGAGAGAGAGTGAAACAGGATTGTGTGGAGAGAGAGAGCGGAACAGGATTTTGTGGAGAGAGAGAGAGTGCAACAGGATTTTGTGGAGAATGAGAGTGGACGGACTGTGTGGAGAGAGAGAGTGGAACAGGATTGTGTGGAGAGAGAGAGAGTAGAACAGGATTGTGTGGAGAGGGAGAGTGTAACAGGATTGTGTGGAGAGAGAGAGAGCGGAACAGGATTGTGTGGAGAGAGAGAGTGGAACAGGATTGTGTGCAGAGAGAGAGAGTGGAACAGGATTGTGTGGAGAGAGAGAGTGGAACAGGATTGTGTGGAGAGAGAGAGAGTGGAACAGGATTGTTTGGAGAGGGAGAGTGGAACAGGATTGTGTGGAGAGAGAGAGAGTGGAACAGGATTGTGTGGAGATGTAGAGTGGACAGGATTGTGTGGAGAGAGAGAGTGGAACAGGATTGCGTGGAGAGAGAGAATGTGGAACAGGATTGTGTGGAGAGGGAGAGTGGAACAGGAGTGTGTGGAGAGGGAGAGTTGTATTGGATTGTTTGGAGAGCGAGAGAGTGAAACAGGATTGTGTGGAGAGAGAGAGAGTGGAAAAGGATTGTGTGGAGAGAGATAGAGAGTGGAACAGGATTTTGTGAACAGAGAGAGAGAATGGAACAGGATTGTGTGGACAGTGAGAGAGAGAGTGGAACAGGTTTGTGTGGAGAGTGAGAGTGGACGGGATTGTGTGGAGAGAGAGAGAGAGAGGAACAGGATTGCTTGGAGAGAGACAGAGTGGAACAGGATTGTGTGGAGAGAGAGAGAGTGGAACAGGATTGTGTGGAGAGAGAGAGAGTGGAACAGGATTGTGTGGAGAGAGAGAGTGGAACAGGATTGTGTGGAGAGAGAGAGAGTGGAACATGATTGTGTGGAGAGAGAGAGAGTGGAACAGGATTGTGTGGAGAGAGAGAGAGTGGAACAGGATTGTGTGGAGAGAGAGAGTGGAACAGTATTGTGTGGAGAGAGAGAGAGTGGAACAGGATTGTGTGGAGAGAGAGAGATTGGAACAGGATTGTGTGGAGAGAGACAGAGTTGAACAGGATTGTATGGAGAGAGGGTGAGTGGAACGGGATTGTGTGGAGAGAGAGAGAGTGGAACAGGATTGTGTGGAGAGAGAGAGAGTGGAACGGGAATGTGTGGAGAGAGAGAGTGGAACAGGATTGTGTGGAGACAGAGAGAGTGGAACAGGATTGTGTGGAGAGAGAGAGAGTGGAACAGGGTTGTGTGGAGATAGAGAGAGTGGAACAGGATTTTGTGGAGAGAGAGAGTGGAACAGGATTGTGTGGAGAGAGAGAGAGTGGAACAGGATTGTGTGTGTCCTGCGTGTGGGTCTGTGTGTGTGTTCCTGCGTGTGTGTGAACAGGATGAACATGTGTGTTCCTGCGTGTGTGTGTGTGCGTGTTTCTGGGTGTGTGTGTGCATGTTTCTGGGTGTGTGTGTGTGTGTTTCTGGGTGTGTGTGTTTCTGGGTATGTGT
>NW_027598761.1:0-37110 GCF_964194155.1 Cetorhinus maximus
AGAGAGAGGAGAGAGAGAGGGAGAGAGGGGAGAGAGAGAGGGAGGGGAGAGAGAGAGTGGGAGAAAGAGGGAGAGAGGGGAGAGAGAGAGGGAGGGAGAGAGGGAGAGAAAGAGGGAGGGAGAGAGAGGGAGAGAGGGGGGAGAGAGAGAGAGGGAGAAAGAGGGAGAGAGGGAGAGAGAGAGATGGGAGGGAGAGAGGGAGGGAGTGAGATGAAGAGAGGCTGGGAGGAGGCTGGTGGGGGATGTTTCGTTTGTGGTTTAAGCCTCAGTTAACTGTTAAAGTGCTTTAACGTCCCCCCTCACCCCTCGCTTTCTCTTCCAGAAGTACAGCATGCCCCCGTGTGGGATGGGCAGCACGGTGCCATCGCTCACCGCCATCGCCAGCAGCCAGGAGCTCCAGTGGATGGTACAGCCCACAGTCATCACCACCTCCACATCCAACCTCTACCCAAGGACATACCCTTACCTGCACCCTGGGGCGGGCCCTGCCCCGGGCACCTCGGGCACGTCGAGGGCCGGGGTCATCAGGACGATGGTGCCCCCTCTCGGGGGCAGACGGCGGAGAGAGGAGGAGGTAGGGCCCCCTGGAACGCAGTCACACGCCCGTCTTTACGATTTGCGCAAACAGTTTTCTCATTTATTGCCCATCCCTAACTGCCCCTTGAGAAGGTGGGGGTGAGCTGCCTTCTTGAGCCGCTGCAGTCCCTGTGGTGTAGGTACACCCACAGTGCTGTTAGGGAGGGAGTTCCAGGGTTTTGACCCAGCGACTGTGAAGGGACGGCCGATATATTTCCAAGTCAGGATGGTGAGTGGCTCGGAGGGGAACTTGCAGGTGGTGGTGTTCCCCATGTGTCTGCTGCCCTTGTCCTTCTAGATGGTAGAGGTCGTGGGTTTGGAAGGTGCTGTCTAAGGAGCCTTGGTGAGTTGCTGCAGTGCATCTTGTAGATGGTACACACACTGCTGCTACTGTGTGTCGGTGGTGAAGGGAGTGAATGTTTGTGGATGGGGTGCCAATCAAGCGGGGCTGCTTTGTCCTGGATGGTGTCGAGCTTCTCGAGTGTTGTGGGAGCTGCACTCATCCAGGCAAGTGGGGAGTATTCCATCACACTCCTGACTTGTGTCACACCGGGTATATTTTAAAATTTGTGTCCCGGCCACCCACAGAAGCAGTCGTGATATGAGGCTATCTTATACAGAAAAAAGTTACCAAGATTAACTTAGACAGGGTAATGTTTATTGTCAGCATTGTCCCAGCTGAGATCTGTCATGTATGGAGCGAGAGAGAGAGAGCTCAGATTCATAACCCTCACCTCACCGACCCCCTGTAAATACTGACACACTCCCCGGGGACCCCCCTGTAAATACTGACACACTCCCCGGGGACCCCTCTAAATAGTGACACACTCCCCGGGGACCCCCTGTAAATACTGACACACTCCCCGGGGACCCCCTGTAAATACTGACACACTCCCCAGGGACCCCCCTGTAAATACTGACACATTCCCCGGGGACCCCCTGTAAATACTGACACACTCCCCGGGGACCCCCTGTAAATACTGACACACTCCCCGGGACCCCCTGTAAATACTGACACACTCCCCGAGGACTCCCTGTAAATACTGACAGACTCCCCGAGGACTCCCTGTAAATACTGACAGACTCCCCGAGGACTCCCTGTAAATACTGACAGACTCCCCGAGGACTCCCTGTAAATTCTGACACACTCCCCGAAGACCCCCTGTAAATATTAACACACTCCCAGGGACTGACCATAAATAGTGAACCAATCGATATGATAGCAGTTAAACTAGAGTGAGTTACAGACTGGAATCTAATCGAGGGGATCGAGGTGGTTTATATATAGAATAACAGATACCGGGAGTGAGTTACAGACGGGAATCTAATCGAGGGGTTCGGGGTGGTTTATATATAGAATAACAGATACCCGGGAGTGAGTTACTGGAATCTAATCGAGGGGTTCGGGTGGTTTATATATAGAATAACAGATACCTGGGAGTGAGTTACAGACTGGAATCTAATCGAGGGGTTTGGGGTGGTTTATATATAGAATAACAGATACCCGGGAGTGAGTTACAGACTGGAATCTAATCGAGGGGTTCGGGGTGGTTTATATATAGAATAACAGATACCCGGGAGTGAGTTACAGACTGGAATCTAATCGAGGGGTTCGGGGTGATTTATATATAGAATAACAGATACCCGGGAGTGAGTTACAGACTGGAATCTAATCGAGGGGTTCGGGGTGGATTATATACAGAATAACAGATACCCGGGAGTGAGTTACAGACTGGAATCTAATCGAGGGGTTCGGGGTGGTTTATATATAGAATAACAGATACCCGGGAGTGAGTTACAGACTGGAATCTAATCGAGGGGTTCGGGGTGGTTTATATAGAGAATAACAGATACCCGGGAGTGAGTTACAGACTGGAGTCTAATCGAGGGGTTCGGGATGGTTTATATATAGAATAACAGATACCCGGGAGTGAGTTACAGACTGGAACAGTGAAGTTTTTAGATGAATGTGGGACTTGATTGGGTGGTCAGAGTTTAATATATAACCCAGTATGTTGATCACATAGTGTGTAACAGCAGAGTGGATGTTAGATGGATGTTATTCTGGGCGGGTCTGAGAGGGATATGTGAGTCAAAGTTCAGAATGAAACTGCTACTGAAATAACCTTTACGTAGAATATCCAGCTTTGTAACTGGCCATTGGGTATAGGCTAGCTCCACACCAGCCTCCTCCCACCCCCTGTCCATCTCACCCCATCACCCTATCCTTCTACTCCTCTCTCCCTCGTGTGTTTATCCAGCTCCCCCCTTAAACGTATCTACACTATTCACCTTGACCACCCCCTGTGGGAGCGAGTTCCACATTCTCCCCACTTTCTGGGTGAAGAAGTTTCTCCCGAATTCCCGATTGGATTTATTAGTGACCGTCGCATATTGATGGACCCCTAGTTCTGATCTCCCCCACAAAAGGAAACATCTTCCCTACGTCGACCCTTAGGAAAACCCCTATCAGCTCACCCCTCAGCCTTGTCCTTGCTAGAGAAAAGAGGCCCTGACCTGTCCAATCTTTCAGGATATATTATAGACTCTATGTTTCTTGTTGGAACCATGCGGGTTGTGTTATAGTGACATTACTCCTGTTTATATGCTGTATGGTGACACATAATCCTCCTCTGTGTGTGTGTGTGTCTGTGTGTGCCTCCTTGTCTGTGTATGTGAATGTGCCTGTGTAGCGAGTGTATCTGTGTGTGTGTCTATGTCTGTGTCTGTGTGTGTGTATGTGTATGTGAGTGACTGTGTTTGTGTGCATCCATGCCTGTGTATTTGAGTGTGCCTGTGTGGCTAGTGTATGTGTGTCTGTGTTTGTGTGTCTGTGTATGTGTACGTGCGTATCTGTCTGTGTGTGTCTGTGTGTTGTGCGTGAGTGAGTGTGTGCTTTAGTGTGTGTGTGAGTGAGTGTGTGGGTGAGTGAATGTGTGTGTGAGTGAGTGTGTGGGTGAGTGAGTGTGTGTGTGTGAGTTTGTGTGAGTGTGTGATTGCGTGTATGTGTATGTGAACAAGTGTGTGTCAGTGAGTGAGTGTGTGTATGTTAGTGTATGTGAGTGCATGTGACTGAGTGTGTGTGAGTGTGAGTGAGTCTGTGTGAGTGAGTGTGTGTGTGTGTGGGTGTGAGTGTGATTGAGTGAGTGTGAGTGTGAATGAATGTGAGCGAGCGAGTGCGTGTGTGAGTGAGTGTGGGTGAGTGAGTATGTGTCTGAGAGTGTGTGTGAATGGGTGTGAGTATGAGTGAGTGAGTGTGAGGGTGAGTGAGAGTGTGTGTGAGTGTGAGTGAGTGAGTGTGAGCGAATGAGTGTGTGTGTGTGTGAGTTGAGTGGGAGTGTGTGTCTCTGAGTGTGTGTGTGTGTGTGATTGAGTTAGTGTGTGTGTCTGTGAGAGTGTGTGAGTGAGTGTGAGTGTGTGTGAGTGAGTTAGTGTGAGTGTGTGTCTGTGAGAGTGAGTGTGAGTGTGTGAGTGAGTGAGTGTGAGCATGTGTGTGTGAGTGTGAATGAGTGTGAGCATGTGTCTGTAAGCGTGTGTGAGTGAGTGAGTGAGTGAGTGAGTGTGAGAGTGAGTGTGATTGTGAGTGTGTGTGTGTGTGAATGAGTGTGAGTGAGCATGTTTGTCAGAGTGAGTGAGTGTGAGCGGGTGTGTGAGAGTGTGAGTGAGTGTGAGAGTGAGTGCGTGTCTGTGAATGTGTCAGTGTGAGCGTGTGTGTGAGTGTGAGTGAGTGTGAGAGTGAGTGAGTGTCTGTGAGTGTGTGAGTGTGTGTGTGTGAGTGAGTGTCTGTGAGTGTGTGAGTGTGTGTGTGTGAGTGTGTGTGTGTGAGCATGTGTGTGAGAGTGTATGTGTGTGTGAGTGTGAGTGTGTGTGTGTGTGAGTGTGTGCGTGTGTGTGAGTGTGAGCATGTGTGTGAGAGTGTGTGTGAGTGTGAGTGAGTGAATGTGTGTGAGTGTGTATGTGAGTGTGTGAGTGTGAGCGGGTGTGTGAGTGTAAGTGTGTGTGTGTGTGTGAATGTGTGTGAGTGTGTGAATGTGTATGAGAGTGTGTGTGAGTGTGAGTGAGTGAATGTGAGTGTGAGTGTGTGTGAGTGAGTGTGTGTGTGTGAGTGTGTGTGTGTGTGTGTGAGAGTGTGTGTGAGTGTGTGTGTGTGTGTATGAGAGTGTGTGAGTGTGAGTGTGAGTGAGTGAATGTGTGAGTGTGAGTGTGAGTGAGTGAATGTGTGTGAGTGTGAGCGTGTGTGTGAGAGTGAGTGTGAGTGTCTGTGAGTCTGTGTGTGAATGTGAGTCTGTGAGTGTGTGTGTGTAGGTGTGTGTGAGTGTGTGTGTATGAGAGTGTGTGTGAGTGTGAGTGTGAGTGAGTGTGTGTGAGTGTGAATGTGAGTGAGTGAATGTGTGAGTGTGAGTGTGAGTGAGTGAGTGTGTGTGTGTGTGAGTGAGTGAATGTGTGTGTGTGAGTGTGAGTGAGTGAATGTGTGAGTGTGATTGTGAGTGTGTGAGAGTGTGTGTGAGTGAATGTGTGAGTGTGTGTGTGAGTGTGAGTGTGTGTGTGAGTGAGTGAATGTGAGTGTGTGTGTGAGTGTGAGTGAGTGAATGTGTGAGTGTGTGTGTGAGTGTGAGTGTGAGAGTGTGTGTGAGTGTGTGAGAGTGTGTGTGAGTGAATGTGTGAGTGTGTGTGTGAGTGTGAGTGTGTGTGTGAGTGAGTGAATGTGAGTGTGTGTGTGAGTGTGAGTGAGTGAATGTGTGAGTGTGTGTGTGAGTGTGAGTGTGAGTGTGTGTGTGAGTGTGAGTGTGTGTGAATGTGAGTGTGAGCGTGAGTGAGTGTGTGTGAGTGTGAGTGAGTGTGTGTGAATGTGTGTGTGAGTGTGTGTGTGAGTGAGTGTGTGTGAGTGTGAGTGTGAGAGTGAATGTGTGAGAGAGTGTGTGAGTGTGCGTGAGTGAATGTGTGTGTGTGTGTGAGTGAGTGTGTGTGAGTGTGAGTGAGTGAATGTGTGAGTGTGAGTGAGTGAATGTGTGAGTGTGTGTGTGTGTGTGAGTGAATGTGTGAGTGTGAGTGTGAATGTGTGAGTGTGTGAGTCTGAGTGTGTGTGAGTGAATGTGTGAGTGTGAGTGAGTGAATGTGTGAGTGTGAGTGTGAGTGAATGTGTGAGTGTGAGTGTGAGTGTGTGTGTGTGAGTGTGTGAGTTTGTGTGTGAGTGTGAGTGAGTGAATGTGAGAGTGTGAGTGTGTGAGTGAGTGTGAGTGAGTGTGAGAGTGTGTGTGTGTGTGAGTGTGAGTGTGTGTGAGTGTGAGTGAGTGAATGTGTGAGTGTGAGTGTGTGTGTGTGTGAGTGTGAGTGTGTGTGTGAGTGTGAGTGAGTGAATGTGTGAGTGTGAGTGAGAGTGTGTGTGAGTATGAGTGTGAGTGAGTGAATGTGTGAGTGTGAGTGTGAGTGAGTGTGAGTGAGTGTGAGAGTGTGTGTGAGTGTGAGTGAGTGTGAGTGAGTGAATGTGTGTGTGTGTGAGTGAGTGAATGTGTGAGTGTGTGTGTGAGAGAGTGTGAGAGTGTGAGTGTGTGTGAGTGTGAGTGTGAGTGAGTGTGAGTGTGTGTGTGAGTGAGTGTGTGTGAGTGTGTGTGTGAGTGAATGTGAGTGAGTGAATGTGTGAGTGTGAGTGTGTGTGAGAGTGTGAGAGTATGAGTGTGTGTGAGTGTGAGTGAGTGAGTGAGTATGTGTGAGTGTGTGTGTGTGAGTGAATGTGTGTGTGTGAATGTGTGAGTGTGAGTGAGTGAATGTGTGAGTGTGAGTGAGTGAATGTGTGAGTGTGAGTGAGTGAGTGTGAGTGAGTGTGAGTGTGTGTGAGTGAGTGTGTGTGTGAGTGAATGTGTGTGTGTGTGAGTGAATGTGTGAGTGTGAGTGAGTGAATGTGAGTGTGAGTGTGAGTGAGTGTGAGTGAGTGAGTGAGTGTGAGTGAGTGTGTGTGTGTGAGTGTGAGTGTGAGTGAGTGAATGTGTGAGTGTGTGTGTGTGTGAGTGAGTGAATGTGTGAGTGTGAGTGAGAGTGTGTGTGAGTATGAGTGTGAGTGAGTGAATGTGTGAGTGTGAGTGAGAGTGTGTGTGAGTATGAGTGTGAGTGAGTGAATGTGTGAGTGTGAGTGTGAGTGAGTGTGAGTGAGTGTGAGAGTGTGTGTGAGTGTGAGTGAGTGTGAGTGAGTGAATGTGTGTGTGTGTGAGTGAGTGAATGTGTGAGTGTGTGTGTGAGAGAGTGTGAGAGTGTGAGTGTGTGTGAGTGTGAGTGTGAGTGAGTGTGAGTGTGTGTGTGAGTGAGTGTGTGTGAGTGTGTGTGTGAGTGAATGTGAGTGAGTGAATGTGTGAGTGTGAGTGTGTGTGAGTGTGTGTGAGAGTGTGAGAGTATGAGTGTGTGTGAGTGTGAGTGAGTGAGTATGTGTGAGTGTGTGTGTGTGTGAGTGAATGTGTGTGTGTGAGTGAATGTGTGAGTGTGAGTGAGTGAGTGTGAGTGAGTGTGAGTGTGTGTGAGTGAGTGTGTGTGTGAGTGAATGTGTGTGTGTGTGAGTGAATGTGTGAGTGTGAGTGAGTGAATGTGTGTGAGTGTGAGTGAGTGTGAGAGTGAGTGAGTGAGTGTGAGTGAGTGTGTGTGTGTGTGAGTGTGAGTGTGAGTGAGTGAATGTGTGTGTGTGTGTGTGTGAGTGAGTGAATGTGTGAGTGTGTGTGTGTGAGTGTGAGTGAGTGTGAGTGAGAGTGAGTGAATGTGTGAGTGTGAGTGAGAGTGAGTGAATGTGTGAGTGAGAGTGAGTGAGAGTGTGTGTGAGTGTGAGAGTGAGTGTGAGTGAATGTGTGAGTGTGTGTGTGAGTGTGAGTGAGTGAATGTGTGAGTGTGTGTGTGAGTGTGAGTGTGTGAGTGTGTGAGTGTGAGTGTGAGTGTGAGTGTGTGAGTGTGAGTGTGTGAGTGTGAGTGTGTGTGAGTGTGTGTGTGAGTGTGTGAGTGTGAGTGTGAGTGTGTGAGTGTGAGTGTGAGTATGAGTGTGTGAGTGTGAGTGTGTGAATGTGAGTGTGAGTGAATGTGTGTGTGTGTGTGAGTGAGTGAATGTGAGTGTGAGTGTGAGTGAGAGTGTGAGTGAGTGAATGTGTGAGTGTGAGTGAGTGTGTGTGAGTGTGAGTGAGTGAATGTGTGTGTGTGTGTGTGTGAGTGTGAGTGTGTGAGTGAATGTGTGAGTGTGAGTGAGTGTGAGTGTGAGTGAGAGTGAGTGAATGTGTGAGTGTGAGTGAGTGTGTGTGAGTGTGAGTGAGTGTGAGTGTGAGTGAGAGTGAGTGAATGTGTGAGTGTGAGTGTGAGTGAGTGTGTGTGAGTGTGAGTGAGTGAATGTGTGCAGCCTCCTACACTGAGCGACACTTTAAGGCAGTTCCCTGTCGCAGTCTGGGCCCGGCGAACGGCTTAAACCTGCCCAGTCCCGTCTCTGCCAGCGTCTGAATCACAGCAGCAGCTGCACAGGCTCCATGAGAAACAGATGTTGCAACACATCTGGCACCGCTGTGAGGTAAACGGCCAGACGTGTGCTGTGGTGAGAGTTGGCACCTTGTTCACTCCTCTCCTGGCAGAACGCTGGCCCTCCTCCGTGCCCCAATTAAACATTTCACAGTCAGACTGTGCTGTCCAAACTGCAGACACAACTGGCCGACCTTCGACAGATCAAAACACTTAAAAGCTACAAATCGGTTTAATGAGGCTTTTGTTCCTGGCAACTTAGCGGGTTAAGGAGGGATTCGATCAAAGTTTTCAAGGAATTGAGGGGGAAAGAGAGCGAGAAGCTTCTCCCACTGGTTTGGGGGAGACTCGGACGAGGGGGTCAGAGTCTAGAAATGAGAGTCAGGCCTTTCAGGAGTGAGATTAGGAAACTCTTCCAAAGGGTGGGGAGAATCGATGCCGGATTAATTAATTTTAAATCTGAGAGCGATAGGTTTCTGTTAACCGAAGGTGTTAAGGGATCTGGGGTAAAGGTGGGGATATGGAGTTAGCTCCCGGATCAGCCATGATCTCATTGGATGACAGAACAGGCCCGAGGGGCTGAATGGCCTCCCTCCTGTTGCTGTGAGCACAGAGTGTTAGATATTGTGAGTGCGCAGTGCTCCCTCTCTCTCTCTCTCTTTGGAGTCGGAAGGTCGGGGGTTCGAGTCCCACCCCAGAGACGAGTGAACGGGGATCCAGCCTGATGTTCCGGTCTCTGGTGCTGCCCTAGTCGGAGGTGCCGGGTCTCTCCGACAAGGCAGTGAACCCGAGGCCCTCTCCCTTCCCCACTCCCTCGAAGGAGGTACAAGATGGCGGCTGACAGCCCTATTGGCCTCACCGCGCCGCGGCCCCCGAGACAGGGAGGGGCCTGGCGCCAGAGCCCGTTGCTCGGCGCCTTCCAAAATGGCCGCCGCCGCTTGGCCACCCTTAGGCCCCATTGTGAGGCCGATGCTCAGGAATGGCCTGACTCGCGGGAGCGGCCGGCGAATCCCATTTCCCCACGGACATGGGTGACCAGCTCTTGGGAATAAATGAAGGGACACGTTAGCATGGGGTGAGGGGAGGGAGGGAGGGGAGGGAGGGGTGTTGCTGGTGGACCTGTGAGAGCGGGCGGGGAGGGGTGGGGGAGAGGTGAGGGTGTGGTATGGTGATTCTAGAGGGGGACCAAACTCTGGAATTCCCTCCCTAGCCCCTTCCCCTCTCTCTCTCTCTCTCACACTCTCTCTCTCTCACACTCTCTCTCTCTCTCACTCACACACTCTCTCACACACTCTCTCTCTCTCTCTCACACACTCTCTCTCTCACACTCTCTCTCTCACACTCTCTCTCTCACACACTCTCTCACACACTCTCTCTCTCTCTCTCACACACTCTCTCTCTCACACTCTCTCTCTCACACTCTCTCTCTCTCACACACTCTCTCTCTCACACACTCTCTCTCTCACACACTCTCTCTCTCACACTCACTCTCACACACTCTCTCTCTCACACACTCTCTCTCTCTCTCTCTCTGTCTCTCTCACCTTTTAAGATTCCTAGGTGCCTCCTAACTGCCAGTCCCTCTCCCTAAGATACCAGGCGATGAGTCAAAGCTCCTTCCACAGCAGGAAATCCTCCAGCAACATCGTCCACAGATTGGAATGATTTCCTGCTGACTAACACGTCCATTGCCAACTGTTTGGTCTTGGCCAAGACTGTGCTTACTCACTCATAGTTCCTGCCTTACTAACTCTCAGTGGAACTGGCATATCCAGCTCCCTTTCCCGCCTTCTCTCCCACTGCACCCTCACCTCGCCACTTTCCAGACCGCCTCAACCTCCGCCCTCCCTATCGGGAGAAGGAGGGTTGGCACAAGAAGCTAACAGGCGGGGAATACAGTTTAACACGGAGCCGGGTGAGGAGTTGGTGAGGAGTTGGTGAGGAGTTGGTGAGGAGGGACTCACTTGGCTTCAGAGCGTGAGGTGAGGTATGGTGAGCCCCGAGGCCACAGTTTTAACAGGGACCTGGGGGGTGTATGTACATCTTTGAAGGGCAAGTGTATAAAAAAAGCTAAAGGAATCCTTCATTTTATAAGTACCACTACTGGTTTAATGTCTCATCCTGAAAGACGGCACCTCCGACAGTGCGGCACTCCCTCAGTACTGACCCTCTGACAGTGCGGCGCTCCCTCAGCACTGACCCTCTGACAGTGCGGCACTCCCTCAGTACTGACCCTGGGAGGGTTGGCCTGGATTATTGGGCTCTGGAGTAGGGGCCAGAACCAGCTGATTTCGAGGGTAGTGTGTGGCCTGCCAAAGTACAGCTGGCATCAGATTCTTAAGGGTGGATTGTACTTGGTTTGTCTTGAGTTTTAATCTGTTGCGATCTTTCCCAGGTGTCACCAGAGGAGGAGGAGAGGAAGAAACTGCGAAGGGAGAGAAACAAACTGGCAGCAGCAAAGTGTCGGAACAGGAGGAGAGAGCTGACCGAGAGATTGCAGGTGGTGAGTGCCAGGAACTCTCAGAGATAGAGAGAAATCCAGAGCATCAGATGGAGCAAGGACACCCCCAGAGCACACTCTAACACCCAAACTGTACCTGTCCTGGGAGTGTTTGATGGGGACAGTGTAGAGGGAGCTTTACTCTGTATCTAACCCCGTGCTGTACCTGTCCTGGGAGTGTTTGATGGGGACGGCGGAGAGGGAGCTTTGCTCTGTATCTAACCCCGTGCTGTACCTATCCTGGGAGCGTTTGATGGGGACAGTGTAGAGGGAGCTTTGCTCTGTATCTAACCCCGTGCTGTACCTGTCCTGGGAGCGTTTGATGGGGACAGTGTAGAGGGAGCTTTACTCTGTATCTAACCCCGTGCTGTACCTGTCCTGGGAGTGTTTGATGGGGACAGTGTAGAGGGGGTTTTACTCTGTATCTAACCCCGTGCTGTACCTGCCCTGGGAGTGTTTGATGGGGACAGTGTAGAGGGAGCTTTACTCTGTATCTAACCCCGTGCTGTACCTGTCCTGGGAGTGTTTGTTGGGGACGGTGTAGAGGGAGCTTTACTCTGTATCTAACCCCGTGCTGTACCTGTCCTGGGAGCGTTTGATGGGGACAGTGTAGAGGGAGCTTTGCTCTGTATCTAACCCCGTGCTGTACCTGTCCTGGGAGTGTTTGATGGGGACAGTGTAGAGGGGGTTTTACTCTGTATCTAACCCTGTGCTGTACCTGTCCTGGGAGTGTTTGATGGGGACGGTGTAGAGGGAGCTTTACTCTGTATCTAACCCCGTGCTGTACCTGTCCTGGGAGCGTTTGATGGGGACAGTGTAGAGGGAGCTTTACTCTGTATCTAACCCCGTGCTGTACCTGTCCTGGGAGTGTTTGATGGGGACAGTGTAGAGGGGGTTTTACTCTGTATCTAACCCCGTGCTGTACCTGCCCTGGGAGTGTTTGATGGGGACAGTGTAGAGGGAGCTTTACTCTGTATCTAACCCCGTGCTGTACCTGTCCTGGGAGTGTTTGATGGGGACAGTGTAGAGGGAGCTTTACTCTGTATCTAACCCCGTGCTGTTTGATATCCCTGTGGATGAAACGATCGATTTGATTTTTTCCCAGGAAACGGACCAACTCGAGGATGTGAAATCAGGTTTGCAGAAGGAGATATCTGATCTGCAGAAGGAGAAGGAGAGATTGGAGCTCATTCTGGAGGCTCATCATCCCATTTGCAAAATTCCCGATGATTCCAGGGGCCCCTCAACTTCGGGAATGGTCAGAGGTCTCCTGGCGAGGCCTAAGGGCCTGGTTGCTGAGGCAGCGGGCTGCCTTTCCAGGCCCAAGCCACTGAAAGTCCCCATCAGGCCCGTCCCCGAGATCAGTGTGAGCAAGGGGAGCCCTGAGCCCGAGGCCTTGCACACGCCCACCCTCCTGCGGACCCCCTCGGTCACCCCCTTCACCGCCAGCCTGGCCTTCACCTACCCCAGCCTGCCGGCCTACGACCCGGAACCTTCCGCCGGCCCCTCGGGCCAGGGCCTGGCCCTCTTTGCCCCCCCGGAGCCCTGCGCCGCCGCCCATCGCCGCGGCAGCAGCAGCGGCGACCAATCGTCGGACTCGCTCAGCTCCCCGACCTTGGTGACCCTTTAGGCCGGGCGCCGGCGAGAGCCCATCGCTGCCCCCCCGCCACCACCCCCACCCCCAGCGCCATCGGGGGCGGGGGCGGAGTTCTGGGTGAGCCTTCACCCCTCCCCACCCCCCCGCCCCGCCACAGGTGAGCGGGAAGGGACTCGAGGGGCCGAATGGCCTCCTCCCCTTGCCCACTGAAGAGATTGACCCTGACTTCCGGTGGGGTGCGGGGGGGGGCGGGGGTGGAAGGGGGTGCTCCCCTCTTTGGAGGGGCGGGGTGGGGGGAGGGGCTTGTGGGGCCAGGGGGCAAAGGGCACATGGGGTGGGGTTGACCGCCTCCTCAGCCATTGGGGTCGCCAGGAACGGACGGTCAACCGGTCAGCGGCAGAACCTTTGGGGGCGGGCGAAGCTCAAATTGGCCATCCCTGTGCCATCGCCGGAATGGGCCAGGGTGCACTCCAGCCATTACCACCCCCCATCACCCCTGAGGGTTTATTAATGCCTCCGCCGTCCCCCATCGACTCCCTCGAGAATTCAGCCTCGACCCAGCGAGAGACCGAGCAGGACCTGTGCCTGGCTGGGCGCTGATCTCTGGCGATACTCGAGGCTCCCTGCCCGCTGCCCATGTCGCCGGGCATCCCTCGGCGATGACGCCATTCCCGCCGTCGCCCATGTGGCCAGAATCCAGGGCCTGTTTCCGGGGAACCTTACCCACGGGTTATCAGGAACGAAAACCTCCTCCACCCCCCACAAACACTTCGCCGTCCCGGACGGTCATTTTCCTTGATTCACTATTTATTTCGAAATGTATTTTTGTATAATTTATTTTTTACTCCAGGGGAGTGCATCGATTCCTAAAAGCACCGATCAGCAAAAACGCTAAAATTAAATCATTGCTCTCCCGGCCGAGGGTCCGGTGTATTTTTTTTAATGTCGTTTTCTCGTTCTTCAACTTTCTCTCTCTGTCTCTGTCTCTCTCACACACACTTGGCATTTCCCGTGTACTTCAAATCGTTTCGGAATGAGAGGGCAGCTCGGACACACTGTCTCAGGCCTCCCCTTGGACTAGGCCTCACGTTAAAAGCCTAAGAAATAGGGGCGGGATTAGCCTGCGCCGCTATTCAATAAGGTCAGAGTGGATTTGATTGCAGCCTTAACTCCACTTCCCCCCGCCTGTCCCCACTATACCCCCGTGTCGAGCAAAACTCTGTCTAACTCACCCTTGACCACATACTCAATGACCCAGCCTCCTCTGCTCTCTGAGGAAGAGAATTCCACAGACTCATGACCCACTGAGAGACGAGATTCCTCCTCATCTCCAATTAAATGGGAGAGCCCTTATCCTGAAACGACCCCAAGTTCTAGTCTCTCCCAGGAGGAGAAATTTCCTCCCAGCACCCACCCTGTCGAGCCCTCCCACCCCCTCAGGATCTTACATGCTTCAATAAGATCACCTAAACACCAATGGATACAGGCTCAACCTCTCCTCATAAGACAAAGCCCTACATCCCAGAATTCGGCCGAGTGAATCTTCTCTGAACTGCCTCCAATGCAAATATATCTCTCCTTAAATGAGACCAGAACTGTACACTGTACTCCAGGTGTGGTCTCACCAGTGCCCTGTACAATTGTAGCGAGACTTCCCTACTGTTATACTCCATCCCCCTGGCAGTAAATGCCTCTCATACAGTACCTGCTCACAGCTCTCTCCATGACAAATGAACATGAGACCTTCACTCAGGTTAGAAGGTGGCCCGAATTCTGCCACACCTCACACACAGGCGCCAGTACCTGACCAGAGAGCAGCGCTCTGACAATCAGCCTGCTCCCAAACTAACTGACGACAATGTGGTTGCATTGATAGAGTTCCACCCAAACAGGATGAACTGGGATAGTTTAGTCTGAATCTAACCCCGTGCTGTACCTGTCCTGGGAGTGTTTGATGGGGACAGTGTAGAGGGAGCTTTACTCTGTATCTAACCCCGTGCTGTACCTGTCCTGGGAGTGTTTGATGGGGACAGTGTAGAGGGAGATTTACTCTGTATCTAACCCCGTGCTGTACCTGTCCTGGGAGTGTTTGATGGGGACAGTGTAGAGGGAGCTTTACTCTGTATCTAACCCCGTGCTGTACCTGTCCTGGGAGTGTTTGATGGGGACAGTGTAGAGGGAGCTTTACTCTGTATCTTAACACCGTGCAGTACTTAACCTGGGAGTGTTTGATGAGGACAGTGTAGAGGGAACTTTACTCTGTATCTAACCCCGTGCTGTACCTGTCCTGGGAGTGTTTGATGGGGATAGTGTAGAGGGAGCTTTACTCTGTATCTAACCCCGTTCAGTACGTGTTCTGGGAGTGTTTGATGGGGACAGTGTAGAGGGAGCTTTACTCTGTATCTAACCCTGTGCTGTACCTGTCCTGGGAGAGTTTGGTGGGGACAGTGTAGAGGGAGCTTTACTCTGTATCTAACCCCGTGCAGTACCTGTCCTGGGAGAGTTTGATGGGGACAGCGTAGAGGGAGCTTTACTCTGTATCTAACGCCGTGCAGTACCTGTTCTGGGAGTGTTTGGTGGGCACAGTCTAGAGGGAGCTTTACACTATATCTAACCCCATGCAGTACCTGTCCTGGGAGTGTTTGATGGGGACAGTGTAGAGGGAGCTTTACCCTGTATCTAGCCCCGTGCTGTACCTGACCTGGGGGTGTTTCAAGGGGACAGTGTAGAGGAAGCATTACTCTGTATCGAACCCCGTGTTGTACCTGTCCTGGGAGTGTTTGATGGGGACAGTGTAGAGGGAGCTTTACTTTGTATCTAACCCTGTGCTGTACCTGTCCTGGGAGTGTTTGATGGGGACAGTGTAGAGGGAGCTTTACTTTGTATCTAACCCTGTGCTGTACCTGTCCTGGGAGTGTTTGATGGGGACAGTGTAGAGGGAGCTTTACTCTGTATCTAACCCCGTGCTGTACCTGTCCTGGGAGTGTTTGATGGGGACAGTGTAGAGGGAGCTTTACTCTGTATCTAACCCCGTGCTGTACCTGCCCTGGGAGTGTTTGATGGGGACACTGTGGAGGGAGTTTTACTCTGTATCTAAACCCGTGCTGTACCTGTCCTGGGAGTGTTTGATGGGGACAGTGTAGAGGGAGCTTTACTCTGTATCTAACCCCGTGCTGTACCTGTCCTGGGAGTGTTTGATGGGGACAGTGTAGAGGGAGTTTTACTCTGTATCTAACCTCGTGCTGTACCTGCCCCGGGAGTGTTTGATGGGGACAGTGTAGAGGGAGTTTTACTCTGTATCTAACCCCGTGCTGTACCTGCCCTGGGAGCGTTTGATGGGGACAGTGTAGAGGGAGCTTTACTCTGTATCTAACCCCGTGCTGTACCTGCCCTGGGAGTGTTTGATGTGGACGGTGGAGAGGGAGTTTTACTCTGTATCTAATGCATGTGGTGGTGCTGCAGTGAAGGAGTTGAATGCAGATGGGAAAGATTTAGAGAAATTATTTGTCTGTGGTTGTCCTTTACTGAGAATGGGGAAATGAATAAGAGCTTGATCAGGGGCGTGTGAAGGAAAAACAAGTCTTGCATTCAGTCGGATGTGCAGGATGTAGAAATGGATTGTATACTCCTGAGTCATGTCAGGCTGGTACGAGTCATGTTCCTGAAACCTATGTGTCACAACTCCAGGAGACAAATAATTGAAATGTGAGACAATTGTGGAGCCGAGGGAGCCTCTCGAAAATTCTGAGCATTGAGCTACCGGGTCAAGGGTCAAAAGGCATAGCGGAAGGGTTCAAAGTTGAAAAACACAAGGTTAGGAATTGAGGTCGGTCAGTGTGTCTGGATTGGGGGAAGGGGCAACTTGGCGATGGTTGGGGAGGGGAAGAGGTCCAGCGTCGGACAGGAAGTGGCCCTCTGCTCTGTCCAGCCACACCAGGGCGATGCGTCACTCCATCAGAGAATGGTACAGCGCAGCAGGAGGCCATTCGGCCTGTCCATTCTGTACCAGTCCTTTCAAGGAGCCATCCAGTTAGTCGCACTGGCCCGGCTTCCTCACTATCTCCCTGTAATTCCTCCACCACCTTCCTCTCCCACCCCCCTCACCCCCACCCCTCGCGACTTCCTCCAGTCTGTCTGCGTAACTTTAATCCTTCATCCCTAGCACTGGTCTTGCCCAATCTCTTCTGCCCCCCTCCCCAGAGCCTTTACGTCCTTCCAAAAGTGCAGCGCCCAGCATCAGACGCAAGACAAGACCCACCACTCCCGTCGGGCCGGCTCCGCCGTGCAGGACGATCCTGGCTGACCTTGGGCTTCAAACTCCACTTTCCCGCCCGCTCCCCACATCCCTTCATTCCCTGAGAGACCAAAAATCTGTCTCTGCCGCAGCCTTAAACATACTCAACGATGGAGCATCCACAACCCTCTGGGTTAGAGAATTCCAAAGGTTCACAACCCCTTTGAGTGAAGTAATTTCTCCTCATCTCAGCCCCTTATCCTGAGACTGGGCCCCCCGTGTTTTAGATTCCCCGAGCAGGGGAACAATCTCTCCTAGTGTTGCCCTTTCAAGCCTCTTCAGAATCAGCAAGATTCAGCAAGATCGCCTCTCATTCTTCTAAGCTCCAGACAATATAGACCTAATTTACTCAGTCTCTCAATAGAGCAACCTCCTCATCACAGGGACTAATCTAGTGAACCTTCACTGTACCGCCTGCAGTGCAAGTGTATCCTTCCTTACATATGGAAACCAAAATTTCACACACTCAAGATGCTCGACACCATCCAGGACAAAGCAGCCCCACTTGATTGACATCACATCCACAAACATTCACTCCCTCCACCACCAACGCACAGTAGCAGCAGTGTGTGTACCATCTACAAGATGCACTGCAGAAACTCACCAAGGCTCCTTCGACAGCACCTTCCAAACCCACGACCTCTACCACCTAGAAGGACAAGTCATAGTCATAGTTATAGAGGTCTACAGCACAGAAAAAGGCCCCTCGGCCCATAGAGTCTGTGCTGGTCAAACAAGTACCTAACTATTCTATTCCCATTTTCCAGCACTAGGCCCATAGCCTTGTATCCCATGGCATCGCAAGTGCACATCCAAATACTTCTTAAATGTTATGAGGGTTCCTGCCTCTACCACCCTTTCAGGCAGTGAGTTCCAGATTCTCACCACCCTCTGGGTGAAAAAATTCTTCCTCACGTCCCCTCTAAACCTCCTGCCCCTTACCTTAAATCTATGCCCCCTGGTTATTGATCCCTCCACCAAGGGGACAAGTTCCTTCCTGTCTACCCTACCTACACCCCTCATAATTTTATACACCTCAATCATGTCCCCCCTCAATCTCCTCTGCTCCAGGGAAAATAACCCCATTCTATCCAATCTCTCCCTATAACTAAAACTCTCCAGCCCAGGCAACATCCTGGTAAATCTCCTCTGCACTCTCTCTAGTGAATCACATCTTTCCCATAATGTGCATTCTAGAACTGCAAGCAATACTCTAGCTGTGGCCTAACCAGTGTTTTATACAGTTCCAGCATCATTTCCCTGCTCTTATATTCTATGCCTTGGCTAACAAAGGCAAATAGCCCATATGCCTTCTTAACCACCTTATCTACCAGTCACGCTACCTTAAGGGACCAGTGGACATGTACACCAAGGTCCCTCTGATCCTCAGCACTTCCCAGGGTCCTACAATTCATCGTGTATTCCCGTGCCTTGTTTGTCCTGCCCAAGTGCATCACCTCACAGTCAATGAAGTACTTTTTGAAGTGCAGTTATTCTTGTAACATAGGATCCACAACATCCAAGCAAGCATGCTCCCAGGAACAGAATAATGACCAGGTCATCCAGTTTTCCTGATGGTTGAGGGGTAAGTATTGGCCAGGGCACTGGGGAGACCTCCCCCTCTCTCCGCTTCGAGATAAGTGTCATGGGAACTTTTAGCCGAGAGGGTAGACAAGGAGTGGAGCTGGGGGAGGCGGTGGTGTGTGTGGGCCTGGGTTTAATGTTTCATCCAAAGGACAGTGCGGCACTCACTCAGTACCGGCAACTGGGAGAGTCAGGTTGGATTTGTGCACTCGAATCCTGGAGCTGGGGGGCTCAAATCTTACGGACTCATTGGCTTTAGGGCCTTAAGAAAAGCGCCGCGGGGCTCCTGGAGTTGGTGAAAGATGCTGTTTCCACCGGAGTCATTGTGTGCCAGCGCTGTGCCAAGCTGGCACTCGGCAACTACAAGCAATGGAGATCTCAGGGGCGGTGAAGACTCGATCCTTGTTTGAACGTCACCCAATTTACCAATGCCCCATATGGAGCCTGGCTTTCTAGCCTTACTCTGTGTGTGTGTGTGTGAGAGGAGTGAGGGGGAAGGACTCTGTTGCCCCACATGTCTGTCCTGCTGCCCTTCAGCTGCAGCCCAGCAACTGGAGTGTGGAATAAATGGGACCAAAAACAAAATGGATGGTGACAGGCCAGCAGCCTCCCCTTTAAGGAGGAGAATCCCTGTAGGAAAGCAAACCCGTCCAAGTCAGAGACAAAAAAGTGGAAATTCCAATGTCAACCCCCCTCCCTCACTCATGGTGTTGTGACAGTCACGGATCAATATACAAGGGCAGCAGACACACGGGAACACCACCACCTGCAAGTTCCCCTCCAAGCCACTCACCATCCCCACTTGGAAATATATCGGCCGTTCCTTCACTGTCGCTGGGTCAGAATCCTGGAACTCCCTCCCTAACAGCACAGTGGATGTACCTACACCACAGGGACTGCAGCGGTTCAGTAAGGCAGCTCACCCCCACCTTCTCAAGGGGCAGTGAGGGATGGGTAATACATGCCGGGCTCAGCCAGCAACGCCCACATCCCCGTGAATGAATAAATAAAACAGGTGCGACATCACGAAAACCATATACAATTGTAAAAAAAATACTTCCTTATTCTTGTACCTCAATCCCCTTGCAATAAAGGCCAACACGCCATCTGCCTTCCTCGTTGCTTGCTGCACCTGCATGCTGACTTTTTGTGTCCCCTGTACGAGTACACCCCCAAGCCTCTCTGAACATTTGACACTTTGCCACCTTTTAGAAAATAATCTGCATTTCTGTTCCCACCAAGCAAACTGCCAGCTCAAACACAATCTCTGTCCTTCATCTTCTGGTAAACGGCAGGTTAAGAAAGTGGTTGGGCAGCGGGGGTGGGTGGTGGGGGGGAGGTTTTTGTGTTGGATCTGAGGGGCTAGCAGGGACCGGTCGGGCAGAATGGCCTCTGCAACTGGCGGACAGCGGCTCACAGTGGCAGGCAGGAGGTACTGCAGGGTCTGGGAAACTCTGCTCTTGTGCCGCCTGGTGGCAGCCGTGAGGCGGTGCAAGTCTGCCGCTTTCCTTGATACAGGATGAGACAGGGGGCCCAGACACACAAAGGTGGGCAGAAGCAGGGCAAGAACCGAACTGGAGCCACTTCTTTGCCATGTCAACGCCGCAGCCCTGCAAAACCCGCCCCCTCCTCCGCTGCAGCATTTAATTCCCTTTGGAGGAGGCACAGGAGGAGGAGGAGGAGGCCACCATTCTGCCCATCAAGCCCATGCTAGCTCTCTGTGGAGCATTTCCAGTCCGTCCCTCTCCCCGCTCGACCCCTGTGGTCCTGCAAGCCGCTTTCCCTCGTCCAATTTGTGGCCTATCCCAGAGCTTCATAAAGGTGCGGCGTAACCATAAGACCACAAGACATAGGAGCAGAAATTAGGCCATTCGGCCCATCGAGTCTGCTCCGCCATTCAATCATGGCTGATAGGTTTCTCAACCCCATTCTCCCGCCTTCTCCCCGTAACCTTTGATCCCCTTAAGTGGTCTTAAATACACTCAGTGACCTGGCCTCCACAGCCTTCTGTGGCAATGAATTCCATAGATTCACCACTCTCTGGCTAAAGAAGTTTCTCCTCATCTCTCTTCTAAAAGGTCTTCCCTTTACTCTGAGGCTGTGCCCTCGGGTCCTAGTCTCTCCTACTAATGGAAACATCTTCCCCCACGTCCCACTCTATCCAGGCCTTTCAGTATTCTGTAAGTTTCAATCAGATCCCCCCTCATCCTTCTAAACTCCATCGAGTATAGACCCAGAGTCCTCCAAACATAACCTCCCTGCTTTTTGTACTCATTGCCTCTACTTGTGGAGCCCAAGGTCCCCCTATGCTTTGCCTCCCAATCTCTAAATCTATCCTGCCGGCTGCGAATGTGAATGTGCTCCCGCAGACTCTTTTAGAAGGTACTTCAGTGGATTACCAGCGCTATGGAACGGGTGCCCAGTTCTGAGTGGCCAACTCTGCCCTGACTCTATCCCATTTAGCACCCTGGTCGTGTCACCCAGCGCAAAAGCACAGTATCGTCAACGTGAGGGTGTGGGGAGGGAGTGGAGGGCACCCGTTCTTCACAAGGGACCCTGCGGTGGTTCACTCCCGCCAATACTGTCACGGGCCGATGCACCCGCGGGCAGACAGGTTGGTGAGGGCGAGGCGGCGATAGGTTTTGCCCTCTCGTTGGTTCCACCCGCCCGCCGGGACTGGGGTCAGCTCGGTCCATTGGTGGCGCTACCGAGCCAGCCTTGGTGATGGGTGCTGAAGTCCCCACCCACCCCCCACCCCACCGGCCCTGAGTACATTCTGCACCCCTGCCACCCTCAGTGCTTCCTCCAAGTGGTGTTCAACATGACCGGGTACGCACACACAGGGTGAAGTGGATGGGGGGGGTCTCTTAAAAGTGGGAGGCAGGCCATTGCAGAGTGAAATCCGGGAGCATTTCTCCGCGCAAAAGGGGCAGTGGAAATCGGGAATTCTCTCCCGCAAGTGCCTGCAGACACTGGCCGGGTGTTATCAGCACCTTCAAGACCATTATTACATGTTGTGGTGACAAGGGTTATGGAGCAGTGGGGACGAGGCCTACAGTAAGTGAAAGGGGGAAGCAGGTTCGAGGGGCCGAATGGCCCCCGCCCATTCCTACGGGTGAAGAATGTTCAGTTATTCGTCTCTCGGTTATGGGTGACCAGGGTGTTAGAGTCCACGAGCTCCCTGTGCATTTGAAATATTTACACTCCCTGAGATGCAACTATGGAGGCTCGAACCCCCTTGTCCCTACCTGAGTGGGGTGAAAGGTTAATGTCCTTTGGGCATGGGTGTTGGGAAGAGTGCGTTACCCGGTGCTGAGAAAGGTTCTCTCCCTCACTGAGAGATTGCCCCCTCACACTCCACCCCCCCACCCAATCTCTGTAACCTCCTCCAGCCCCCACACCACTCCGAGATCTCTGCGCTCCTCCGATTCCGGCCTCTCACGCATCCCCCGATTTCCCATCGCTCCACCATTGGCGGCCGTGCCTTCAGCTGCCTGGGGGGGAGCCCTGAGCTCTGGAATTCCCTCCCTAAACCTCTCCGCCTCTCTCTCTCTCCTTTAAGACGCTCCTTAAAACTGACCTCTTTGACCGAGCTTTTGGTCGCCTGTCCCTAAATATCTCAAACGGGTCAAACTGCGTCTCCTGTGGTCGACCAGAAAGATAGTTCTGGATTTGGCGATGCTGGACTTCAGGGGAGCGGTGAGGAAGACATTGCATTTCTGTAGCGCCTTTCACCTCCTCAGGCCGTTCCCAAAGCGTTTTACAGGCGATGACAGGTTGTGATGTAGGAAAACGCAGCCAATTTGCGCACAGCAAGCTCCCGCAAGCAGCGATGTGATAATGACCCAGGTCATCTGTTTTTTTTCCAGTGACATCGATTGAGAGGAGAGAGTGGTGTTGTGGTAATGTCACTGGACTAGTAACCCACAGGCCCAGGCTAATGCTGTGGGGTTCAAACCCCACCATGGTAGCTGGTGGAATTCAAATTCCACTAACAAATCAGGAATTATAAAGCTAGTCTCAGTCATGGTGACCATGAAACTATCAGCGATTGTTGTAAAAACCCCATCTGGTTCACTAATGTCCCCTTTAGGGAAGGAAATCTGCCGTCCTTACCCGGTCTGGGCCTACACGTGACTCCAGACCCACAGTGAATGTGGTTGACTCTTAACTGCCCCCGGATATGGCCAAGCAAGGCGCTCACTTCAAGGGCAATTAGGGATGGGCAACAAATGCTGGCGATGCCCACATTCCACAAAAGAATAAATGAATTTTTAAACAAATAAATATTGGCCCCCAGGATACCAGGGAGAACGCCCCTCTGCTCCTCCCCCTCGGTAGCAGCTGTGGGATCTTTAACACCCACCCGAGGGGCCTCGGTTTAAGGTCTCATCCTGAAAGACGGGCAGCTCTGACAGTGCTGCACTCCCTCAGTGCCCGGCGTTCTGGCTCGCTGGCACGTGTGCCAGCCACTGCTCAAGCCAGGGTAGTACAGCAATCGCCCACCAGGCAGCCGGCAGCCTGCCCTGGAGGCCGGCTCACCGGCCCTGGGAAGAGACTGCTTGAGGAGGCGCAGAGGTATTTTTGCAATGGGTATGAATGGAAGCAAGCGAGACTGGCTACTTGAGGGTGAATGAGAGGGTGGCTGCCAGTGATAACCCATAGGGAAGACTATCAGCCTCAAGGGGATGGAACTCCTGCGAATTGTCAGACAGACTTAAGAGTTATTCCCAGCACAGAAACAGGCCATTTGGCCCATCTGCTCCGTGCTGGTGTTTATTCTCCACACAAGCCTCCTCCCACCCCCTCTTCACCTCTCCCCCCCACCCCATCAACATATCCTTCTGTTCCTTTCTCCCTCATGTGTTTATCCAGCTTCCCCCCTTATACGTATCTACACCAATCACCTCAACCACTCCCTGTGGGAGCGAGTTCCACACCCTCCCCACTCTCTGGGTGAAGAGGAATTCCCGAGTGGATTTATTAGGGACTATCTTATACTGACGGGCCCCTAGTCCTGGTCTCGCCCGCAAGTGGAAAGATCATCTGTACGTCGACCCGGTCGAAACCCCCTTCAGAGTTGTCAAGGCCTCTATCAGGCCAACCCTCGGCCTTCTCTTTTCTAGAGTAAAGAGCCCTGGTCTGTTCCATCTTTCCTGAGCCTCTCAGCTCTGATATCATTCCAGTAAATCTTCTCTGCACCTTCTTCAGTGCCCCTTTATCCTTTTTCATGATACGGAGGCCAGAGCTGCTCACAGGCTCTGCAAGCGAGGCTTAACCGGGGCCTGGAACCGGTTTGACAAGACCTCCCGGCCTCTTGAACAGGCCCAGAGATATCGTTCTTTTTATCTGTACGCTCTGGGCTCCTGTAAGTGGGGACAGGGCAAAAGTGGGATTGGCTGGGGATCTTTTAAGTGTGAGAGGGGTGAGGGTTTCTCCGCCCCCACCTCCCAACACCCCCCCGCAGTTCTGGGAAAACAGGAAAAGGCTGCGGATCGCTAAAATGAGCTCAGCGAGAAGCACAGGAAATTCTGGGCTTCCTGAGCTTTGTGCAGCTGGGCACTCGAAATCCTTGCATTACACAGATTGTCGACGGCACTGCAACAACGGCGTGCATTTATATAACGCCTTCAGGCTCAGCAAAGCAACCAGCAGGAGCGCTGTCAGTCAAAAATTTGACCCTGAGCCGCCTAAAGAAATATTAGGGGCTGGAGGAGGTTACAGAGATAGGGAGGGTTGTAGGGGCTGGAGGAGGTTACAGAGATAGGGAGGGTTGGAGGGGCTGGAGGAGGTTACAGAGATAGGGAGGGTTGTAGGGGCTGGAGGAGGTTACAGAGATAAGGAGGGTTGTGGGGGCTGGAGGAGGTTACAGAGATAGGGAGGGTTGGAGGGGCTGCAGGAAGTTACAGAGATAGGGAGGGTTGTAGGGGCCGGAAGAGGTTACAGAGATAGGGAGGGTTGTAGGGGTTGGAGGAGGTTACAGAGATAGGGAGGGTTGTAGGGGCTGGAGGAGGGTACAGAGATAGGGAGGGTTGTAGGGGCTGGAGGAGGTTACAGAGGTAGGGAGGGTTGTAGGGGCCGGAAGAGGTTACAGAGATAGGGAGGGTGGTAGGGGTTGGAGAAGGTTACAGAGATAGGGAGGGTTGTAGGGGTTAGAGGAGGTTACAGAGATAGGGAGGGTTGTAAGGGTTAGAGGAGGTTACAGAGATAGGGAGGGCTGTAGGGGTTGGAGGAGGTTACAGAGATAGGGAGGGTTGTAGGGGTTGGAGGAGGTTACAGAGATAGGGAGGGTTGTAGGATTTGGAGGAGGTTACAGAGATATGGAGTGTTGTAGGGGCCGGAGGAGGTTACAGAGATAGGGAGGGCTGTAGGGGCTGGAGGAGGTTACAGAGATAGGGAGGGTTGTAGGGGCTGGAGGAGGTTACAGAGATAGGGAGGGTTGTAGGGGCTGGAGGAGGTTACAGAGATAGGGAGGGTTGTAGGGGCTGGAGGAGGTCACAGACATAGGGACGGTTGTAGGGTCTGGAGGAGGTTACAGAGATAGGGAGGGTTGTAGGGTCTGGAGGAGGTTACAGAGATAGGGAGGGTTGTAGGGGCTGGAGGAGGTTACGGAGATAGGGAGGGTTGTAGGGGCTGGAGGAGGTTACAGAGATAGGGAGGGTTGTAGGGGCTGGAGGAGCTCACAGAGATAGGGAGAGTTGTAGGGGCTGGAGGAGGTTACAGAGATCGGTACGGTTGTAGGGGCTGGAGGAGGTTACAGAGATAGGGAGGGGTGTACGGGCTGGAGGAGGTTACAGAGATAGGGAGGGTTGTAGGGGCTGGAGGGGGTTACAGAGATCGGGAGGGTTGTAGGGTCTGGAGGGGGTTACAGAGATAGGGAGGGGTGTAGGGGCTGGAGGCGGTTACAGTGATAGGGAGAGTTGTAGAGGCTGGAGAGGGTAACAAAGATCGGGAGGGTTGTAGGGGCTGGAGGGGGTTACAGAGATAGGAGGGCGTGTAGGGGCTGGAGAAGGTTACAGAGATAGGGAGGGGTGTAGTGGCTGGAGGAGGTTACAGAGATAGGGAGGGTTGAAGGGGGTTACAGAGATAGGGAGGGTTGAAGGGGCTGGAGGGGGTTACAGAGATAGGGAGGGGTGTAGGGGCAGGAGGAGGATACAGAGATAGGGTTGTAGGGGCTGGGGGAGGTTACAGGGATAGGGAGGGTTGTAGGGGCTGGAGGAGGTTACAGAGATAGGGAGGGTTGTAGGGGCTGGAGGAGGTTACAGAGATAGGGAGGGTTGTAGGAGGTTACAGAGATAGGGAGGGTTGTAGGGTCTGGAGTAGGTTACAGAGATAGGGAGGGTTGTAGGGGCTGCAAGAGGTTACGGAGATAGGGAGGGTTGTAGGGGCTGGAGGAGGTTACAGAGATAGGGAGGGTTGTAGGGGCTGGAGGAGCTCACAGAGATAGGGAGAGCTGTAGGGGCTGGAGGATGTTACAGAGATCGGGACGGTTGTAGGGGCTGGAGGGGGTTACAGAGATAGGGAGGGGTGTGCGGGCTGGAGGAGGTTACAGAGATAGGGAGGGTTGTAGGGGATGGAGGCGGTTACAGAGATAGGGAGAGTTGTAGGGGCTGGAGGGGGTTACAGAGATCGGGAGGGTTGTAGGGGCTGGAGGAGGTTACAGAGATAGGGAGAGTTGTAGGGGCTGGAGGGGGTTACAGAGATCGGGAGGGTTGAGGGGGCTGGAGGGGGTTACAGATATAGGGAGGGGTGTAGGGGCTGGAGGCGGTTACAGAGATAGGGAGAGTTGTAGGGGCTGGAGGAGGTTACAGAGATAGGGAGGGTTGTAGGGGCTGGAGGATGTTACAGAGATCGGGACGGTTGTAGGGGCTGGAGGGGGTTACAGAGATAGGGAGGGGTGTGCCGGCTGGAGGAGGTTACAGAGATAGGGAGGGTTGTAGGGGCTGGAGGGGGTTACAGAGATCGGGAGGGTTGAAGGGGCTGAAGGGGGTTACAGACATAGGGAGGGGTGTAGGGGCTGGAGGCGGTTACAGAGATAGGGAGAGTTGTAGGGGCTGGAGGGGGTTACAGAGATAGGGAGGGTTATAGAGGCTGGAGGAGGTTACAGAGATAGGGAGGGTTGTAGGTGCTGGAGGAGGTTACAGAGATAGGGAGGGAGGGCTGGTGGAGGTTACAGAGATAGGGAGGGTTGTAGGGGCAGGAGGAGGTTACAGAGATAGGGTGGGTTGTAGGGGCTGGAGGATGTTACAGAGATAGGGAGGGTTGTAGGGTCTGGAGGAGGTTACAGAGATAGGGAGGGGTGTAGGGGCTGGAGGAGGTGACAGAGAGAGGGAGGGTTGTAGGGGCTGGAGGAGGTGACAGAGGTAGGGAGGGTCTTAGGGTCTGGAGGAGGTTACAGAGATAGGGAGGGGTGTAGGGACTGGAGGAGGTTACAGAGATTGGGAGGGTTGTAGGGGCTGGAGGAGGTGACAGAGATAGGGAGGGTCTTAGGGGCTGGAGGAGGTTACAGAGATAGGGAGTGTTGTAGGGGCTGGAGGAGGTTACAGAGATAGGGAGGGAGGGCTGGAGGAGGTTACAGAGATAGGGAGGGTTGGAGGGGCTGGAGGAGGTTACAGAGATAGGGGGGGGCTGGAGGAAGTTACAGAGATAGGGAGGGTTGTAGGGGCTGGAGGAGGTTACAGAGATAGGGAGGGTTGTAGGGGCTGGAGGAGGTTACAGAGATAGGGAGGGTTGTAGGAGGTTACAGAGATAGGGAGGGTTGTAGCGTCTGGAGTAGGTTACAGAGATAGGGAGGGTTGTAGGGGCTGCAGGAGGTTACGGAGATAGGGAGGGTTGTAGGGGCTGGAGGAGGTTTCAGAGATAGGGAGGGTTGTAGGGGCTGGAGGAGATCACAGAGATAGGGAGAGTTGTAGGGGCTGGAGGATGTTACAGAGATCGGGACGGTTGTAGGGGCTGGAGGGGGTTACAGAGATAGGGAGGGGTGTGCGGGCTGGAGGAGGCTACAGAGATAGGGAGGGTTGTAGGGGCTGGAAGGGGTTACAGAGATCGGGAGGGTTGAAGGGGCTGGAGGGGGTTACAGATATAGGGAGGGGTGTAGGGGCTGGAGGCGGTTACAGAGATAGGGAGAGTTGTAGGGGCTGGAGGGGGTTACAGAGATCGGGAGGGTTGTAGGGGCTGGAGGAGGTTACAGAGATAGGGAGAGTTGTAGGGGCTGGAGGGGGTTACAGAGATCGGGAGGGTTGAAGGGGCTGGAGGGGGTTACAGATATAGGGAGGGGTGTAGGGGCTGGAGGTGGTTACAGAGATAGGGAGAGTTGTAGGGGCTGGAGGAGGTTACAGAGATAGGGAGGGTTGTAGGGGCTGGAGGGGGTTACAGAGATAGGGAGGGGGGGCTGGAGGAGGTTACAGAGATAGGGAGGGTTGTAGGGGCTGGAGGAGGTTACAGAGATAGGGAGGTTTGTAGGGGCTGGAGGAGGTTACAGAGATAGGGAGGGTTGTAGGAGGTTACAGAGATAGGGAGGGTTGTAGGGTCTGGAGTAGGTTACAGAGATAGGGAGGGTTGTAGGGGCTGGAGGAGGTTACGGAGATAGGGAGGGTTGTAGGGGCTGGAGGAGGTTACAGAGATAGGGAGGGTTGTAGAGGCTGGAGGGGGTTACAGAGATAGGGAGGGTTGTAGGGACTGGAGGGGGTTACAGAGATAGGGAGAGATGATGGGGCTGGAGGGGGTTACAGAAATAGGGAGGGGTGTAGGGGCTGGAGGAGGTTACAGAGATAGGGAGGGTTGTAGGGGCTGGAGGAAGTTACAGAGATAGGGAGGGTTGTAGGGGCTGGAGGAGGTTACAGAGATATGGAGGGTTGTAGGGGCTGGAGGAGGTTACAGAGATAGGGAGGGTTGTAGGGGCTGCAGGAGGTTACAGAGATAGGGAGGGTTGTAGGGGCTGGAGGAGGTTACAGAGATAGGGAGGGTTGTAGGAGGTTACAGAGATAGGGAGGGTTGTAGGGGCTGGAGGAGGTTACAGAGATAGGGAGAGTTGTAGGGGCTGGAGGGGGTTACAGAGATCGGGAGGGTTGAAGGGGCTGGAGGGGGTTACAGATATAGGGAGGGGTGTAGGGGCTGGAGGCGGTTACAGAGATAGGGAGAGTTGTGGGGGCTGGAGGAGGTTACAGAGATAGGGAGGGTTGTAGGGGCTGGAGGATGTTACAGAGATCGGGACGGTTGTAGGGGCTGGAGGGGGTTACAGAGATAGGGAGGGGTGTGCCGGCTGGAGGAGGTTACAGAGATAGGGAGGGTTGTAGGGGCTGGTGGGGGTTACAGAGATCGGGAGGGTTGAAGGGGCTGAAGGGGGTTACAGACATAGGGAGGGGTGTAGGGGCAGGAGGCGGTTACAGAGATAGGGAGAGTTGTAGGGGCTGGAGGGGGTTACAGAGATAGGGAGGGTTATAGAGGCTGGAGGAGGTTACAGAGATAGGGAGTGTTGTAGGTGCTGGAGGAGGTTACAGAGATAGGGAGGGAGGGCTGGTGGAGGTTACAGAGATAGGGAGGGTTGTAGGGGCTGGAGGAGGTTACAGAGATAGGGAGGGTTGTAGGAGCTGGAGGATGTTACAGAGATAGGAAGGGTTGTAGGGTCTGGAGGAGGTTACAGAGATAGGGAGGGGTGTAGGGGCTGGAGGAGGTGACAGAGAGAGGGAGGGTTGTAGGGGCTGGAGGAGGTGACAGAGATAGGGAGGGTCTTAGGGTCTGGAGGAGGTTACAGAGATAGGGAGGGGTGTAGGGACTGGAGGAGGTTACAGAGATTGGGAGGGTTGTAGGGGCTGGAGGAGGTGACAGAGATAGGGAGGGTCTTAGGGGCTGGAGGAGGTTACAGAGATAGGGAGGGTTGTAGAGGCTGGAGGAGGTTACAGAGATAGGGAGAGTAGTAGGGGCTGGAGGGGGTTACAGAGATCGGGAGGGTTGAAGGGGCTGGAGGGGGTTACAGATATAGGGAGGGGTGTAGGGGCTGGAGGTGGTTACAGAGATAGGGAGAGTTGTAGGGGCTGGAGGAGGTTACAGAGATAGGGAGGGTTGTAGGGGCTGGAGGGGGTTACAGAGATAGGGAGGGGGGGCTGGAGGAGGTTACAGAGATAGGGAGGGTTGTAGGGGCTGGAGGAGGTTACAGAGATAGGGAGGTTTGTAGGGGCTGGAGGAGGTTACAGAGATAGGGAGGGTTGTAGGAGGTTACAGAGATAGGGAGGGTTGTAGGGTCTGGAGTAGGTTACAGAGATAGGGAGGGTTGTAGGGGCTGGAGGAGGTTACGGAGATAGGGAGGGTTGTAGGGGCTGGAGGAGGTTACAGAGATAGGGAGGGTTGTAGAGGCTGGAGGGGGTTACAGAGATAGGGAGGGTTGTAGGGACTGGAGGGGGTTACAGAGATAGGGAGGGATGATGGGGCTGGAGGGGGTTACAGAAATAGGGAGGGGTGTAGGGGCTGGAGGAGGTTACAGAGATAGGGAGGGTTGTAGGGGCTGGAGGAAGTTACAGAGATAGGGAGGGTTGTAGGGGCTGGAGGAGGTTACAGAGATATGGAGGGTTGTAGGGGCTGGAGGAGGTTACAGAGATAGGGAGGGTTGTAGGGGCTGCAGGAGGTTACAGAGATAGGGAGGGTTGTAGGGGCTGGAGGAGGTTACAGAGATAGAGAGGGTTGTAGGAGGTTACAGAGATAGGGAGGGTTGTAGGGGCTGGAGGAGGTTACAGAGATAGGGAGAGTTGTAGGGGCTGGAGGGGGTTACAGAGATCGGGAGGGTTGAAGGGGCTGGAGGGGGTTACAGATATAGGGAGGGGTGTAGGGGCTGGAGGTGGTTACAGAGATAGGGAGAGTTGTGGGGGCTGGAGGAGGTTACAGAGATAGGGAGGGTTGTAGGGGCTGGAGGATGTTACAGAGATCGGGACGGTTGTAGGGGCTGGAGGGGGTTACAGAGATAGGGAGGGGTGTGCCGGCTGGAGGAGGTTACAGAGATAGGGAGGGTTGTAGGGGCTGGTGGGGGTTACAGAGATCGGGAGGGTTGAAGGGGCTGAAGGGGGTTACAGACATAGGGAGGGGTGTAGGGGCAGGAGGCGGTTACAGAGATAGGGAGAGTTGTAGGGGCTGGAGGGGGTTACAGAGATAGGGAGGGTTATAGAGGCTGGAGGAGGTTACAGAGATAGGGAGGGTTGTAGGTGCTGGAGGAGGTTACAGAGATAGGGAGGGAGGGCTGGTGGAGGTTACAGAGATAGGGAGGGTTGTAGGGGCTGGAGGAGGTTACAGAGATAGGGAGGGTTGTAGGGGCTGGAGGATGTTACAGAGATAGGGAGGGTTGTAGGGTCTGGAGGAGGTTACAGAGATAGGGAGGGGTGTAGGGGCTGGAGGAGGTGACAGAGAGAGGGAGGGTTGTAGGGGCTGGAGGAGGTGACAGAGATAGGGAGGGTCTTAGGGTCTGGAGGAGGTTACAGAGATAGGGAGGGGTGTAGGGACTGGAGGAGGTTACAGAGATTGGGAGGGTTGTAGGGGCTGGAGGAGGTGACAGAGATAAGGAGGGTCTTAGGGGCTGGAGGAGGTTACAGAGATAGGGAGGGTTTTAGAGGCTGGAGGAGGTTACAGAGATAGGGAGGGTAGTAGGGGGCTGAAGGAGGTTACAGAGATAGGGAGGGTTATAGGGGCTGGAGGAGGTTACAGAGATAGGGAGGGTTGTAGGGGCTGGAGGAGGTTACAGAGATAGGGAGGGTTATAGGGGCTGGAGGAGGTTACAGAGATAGGGAGGGTTGTAGGGGCTGGGGGAGGTTACAGAGATAGGGAGGGTTGTAGGGGCTGGAGGAGGTTACAGAGATAGGGAGGGTTGTAGGGGCTGGAGGAGGTTACAGAGATAGGGAGGGTTGTAGGGGCTGGAGGAGGTTACAGAGATAGGGAGGGTGAGGGAATGGAGGAGGTTACAGAGATAGGGAGGGTGAGGGAGTGGAGTGAGGTTACAGAGATAGGGAGGGGTGTAGGGGCTGGAGGAGGTTACAGAGATAGGGAGGGGTGTAGGGGCTGGAGGAGGTTACAGAGATAGGGAGGGTTGTAGGGGCTGGAGGTGGTTACAGAGATAGGGAGGGTTGTAGGGGCTGGGGGAGGTTACAGAGATAGGGTGGGGTGTAGGGGCTGGAGGAGGTTACAGAGATAGAGAGGGTTGTAGGGGCTGGGGGAGGTTACAGAGATAGGGAGGGTTGTAGGGGCTGGGGGAGGTTACAAAGATAGGGAGGGTTGTAGGGGCTGGAGGAGGTTACAGAGATAGGGAGGGTTGTAGGGGCTGGGGGAGGTTACAGAGATAGGGTGGGGTGTAGGGGCTGGAGGAGGTTACAGAGATAGGGAGGGTTGTAGGGGCTGGGGGAGGTTACAGAGATAGGGAGGGTTGTAGGGGCTGGTGGAGGTTACAGAGATAGGGAGGGTTGTAGGGGCTGGAGGAGGTTACAGAGATAGGGAGGGTGAGGGAATGGAGGAGCTTACAGAGATAGGGAGGGTGAGGGAATGGAGGAGGTTACAGAGATAGGGAGGGTGAGGGAGTGGAGTGAGGTTACAGAGATAGGGAGGGTGAGGGGATGGAGTGAGGTTACAGAGATTGGGAGGGTGAGGGAATGGAGTGAGGTTACAGAGATAGGGAGGGTGAGGGAGTGGAGTGAGGTTACAGAGATTGGGAGGGTGAGGGAGTGGAGTGAGGTTACAGAGATAGGGAGGGTGAGGGAATGGAGTGAGGTTACAGAGATAGGGAGGGTGAGGGAATGGAGTGACGTTACAGAGATAGGGAGGGTGAGGGAATGGTGTGAGGTTACAGAGATAGGGAGGGTGAGGGAATGGAGTGAGGTTACAGAGATAGGGAGGGTGAGGGAATGGAGTGAGGTTACAGAGATAGGGAGGGTGAGGGAATGGAGTGTGGTTACAGAGATAGGGAGGGTGAGGGAATGGAGTGAGGTTACAGAGATAGGGAGGGTGAGGGAATGGAGTGAGGTTACAGAGATAGGGAGGGTGAGGGAATGGAGTGAGGTTACAGAGATAGGGAGGGTGAGGGAATGGAGTGAGGTTACAGAGATAGGGAGGGTGAGGGAATGGAGTGAGGTTACAGAGATAGGGAGGGTGATAGAATGGAGTGAGGTTACAGAGATAGGGAGGGTGAGGGAATGGAGTGAGGTTACAGAGATAGGGAGGGTGAGGGGATGGAGTGAGGTTACAGAGATAGGGAGGGTTGTAGGGAGTGGAGGAGGGTACAGAGATAGGGAGGGTTGTAGGGAGTGGAGGACCGTACAGAGATAGGGAGGGTTGTAGGGAGTGGAGGAGGGTACAGAGATAGGGAGGGTGAGGGAATGGAGTGAGGTTACAGAGATAGGGAGGGTGAGGGGATGGAGTGAGGTTACAGAGATAGGGAGGGTGAGGGAATGGAGTGAGGTTACAGAGATAGGGAGGGTGAGGGGATGGAGTGAGGTTACAGAGATAGGGAGGGTGAGGAATGGAGTGAGGTTACAGAGATAGGGAGGGTGAGGGAATGGAGTGAGGTTACAGAGATATGGAGGGTGAGGGGATGGAGTGAGGTTACAGAGATAGGGAGGGTGAGGGAATGGAGTGAGGTTACAGAGATAGGGAGGGTGAGGGAATGGAGTGAGGTTACAGAGATAGGGAGGGTGAGGAATGGAGTGAGGTTACAGTGATAGGGAGGGTGAGGGGATGGAGTGAGGTTACAGAGATAGGGAGGGTGAGGAATGGAGTGAGGTTACAGTGATAGGGAGGGTGAGGGAATGGAGTGAGGTTACAGAGATAGGGAGGGTGAGGAATGGAGTGAGGTTACAGAGATAGGGAGGGTGAGGGAATGGAGTGAGGTTACAGAGATAGGGAGGGTGAGGAATGGAGTGAGGTTACAGAGATAGGGAGGGTGAGGGAATGGAGTGAGGTTACAGAGATAGGGAGGGTGAGGGAATGGAGTGAGGTTACAGAGATAGGTAGGGTGAGGGAATGGAGTGAGGTTACAGAGATAGGGAGGGTTGTAGGGGCTGGTGGGGGTTACAGAGATCGGGAGGGTTGAAGGGGCTGAAGGGGGTTACAGACATAGGGAGGGGTGTAGGGGCAGGAGGCGGTTACAGAGATAGGGAGAGTTGTAGGGGCTGGAGGGGGTTACAGAGATAGGGAGGGTTATAGAGGCTGGAGGAGGTTACAGAGATAGGGAGGGTTGTAGGTGCTGGAGGAGGTTACAGAGATAGGGAGGGAGGGCTGGTGGAGGTTACAGAGATAGGGAGGGTTGTAGGGGCTGGAGGAGGTTACAGAGATAGGGAGGGTTGTAGGGGCTGGAGGATGTTACAGAGATAGGGAGGGTTGTAGGGTCTGGAGGAGGTTACAGAGATAGGGAGGGGTGTAGGGGCTGGAGGAGGTGACAGAGAGAGGGAGGGTTGTAGGGGCTGGAGGAGGTGACAGAGATAGGGAGGGTCTTAGGGTCTGGAGGAGGTTACAGAGATAGGGAGGGGTGTAGGGACTGGAGGAGGTTACAGAGATTGGGAGGGTTGTAGGGGCTGGAGGAGGTGACAGAGATAAGGAGGGTCTTAGGGGCTGGAGGAGGTTACAGAGATAGGGAGGGTTTTAGAGGCTGGAGGAGGTTACAGAGATAGGGAGGGTAGTAGGGGGCTGAAGGAGGTTACAGAGATAGGGAGGGTTATAGGGGCTGGAGGAGGTTACAGAGATAGGGAGGGTTGTAGGGGCTGGAGGAGGTTACAGAGATAGGGAGGGTTATAGGGGCTGGAGGAGGTTACAGAGATAGGGAGGGTTGTAGGGGCTGGGGGAGGTTACAGAGATAGGGAGGGTTGTAGGGGCTGGAGGAGGTTACAGAGATAGGGAGGGTTGTAGGGGCTGGAGGAGGTTACAGAGATAGGGAGGGTTGTAGGGGCTGGAGGAGGTTACAGAGATAGGGAGGGTGAGGGAATGGAGGAGGTTACAGAGATAGGGAGGGTGAGGGAGTGGAGTGAGGTTACAGAGATAGGGAGGGGTGTAGGGGCTGGAGGAGGTTACAGAGATAGGGAGGGGTGTAGGGGCTGGAGGAGGTTACAGAGATAGGGAGGGTTGTAGGGGCTGGAGGTGGTTACAGAGATAGGGAGGGTTGTAGGGGCTGGGGGAGGTTACAGAGATAGGGTGGGGTGTAGGGGCTGGAGGAGGTTACAGAGATAGAGAGGGTTGTAGGGGCTGGGGGAGGTTACAGAGATAGGGAGGGTTGTAGGGGCTGGGGGAGGTTACAAAGATAGGGAGGGTTGTAGGGGCTGGAGGAGGTTACAGAGATAGGGAGGGTTGTAGGGGCTGGGGGAGGTTACAGAGATAGGGTGGGGTGTAGGGGCTGGAGGAGGTTACAGAGATAGGGAGGGTTGTAGGGGCTGGGGGAGGTTACAGAGATAGGGAGGGTTGTAGGGGCTGGTGGAGGTTACAGAGATAGGGAGGGTTGTAGGGGCTGGAGGAGGTTACAGAGATAGGGAGGGTGAGGGAATGGAGGAGCTTACAGAGATAGGGAGGGTGAGGAATGGAGGAGGTTACAGAGATAGGGAGGGTGAGGGAGTGGAGTGAGGTTACAGAGATAGGGAGGGTGAGGGGATGGAGTGAGGTTACAGAGATTGGGAGGGTGAGGGAATGGAGTGAGGTTACAGAGATAGGGAGGGTGAGGGAGTGGAGTGAGGTTACAGAGATTGGGAGGGTGAGGGAGTGGAGTGAGGTTACAGAGATAGGGAGGGTGAGGGAATGGAGTGAGGTTACAGAGATAGGGAGGGTGAGGGAATGGAGTGACGTTACAGAGATAGGGAGGGTGAGGGAATGGTGTGAGGTTACAGAGATAGGGAGGGTGAGGGAATGGAGTGAGGTTACAGAGATAGGGAGGGTGAGGGAATGGAGTGAGGTTACAGAGATAGGGAGGGTGAGGGAATGGAGTGTGGTTACAGAGATAGGGAGGGTGAGGGAATGGAGTGAGGTTACAGAGATAGGGAGGGTGAGGGAATGGAGTGAGGTTACAGAGATAGGGAGGGTGAGGGAATGGAGTGAGGTTACAGAGATAGGGAGGGTGAGGGAATGGAGTGAGGTTACAGAGATAGGGAGGGTGAGGGAATGGAGTGAGGTTACAGAGATAGGGAGGGTGATAGAATGGAGTGAGGTTACAGAGATAGGGAGGGTGAGGGAATGGAGTGAGGTTACAGAGATAGGGAGGGTGAGGGGATGGAGTGAGGTTACAGAGATAGGGAGGGTTGTAGGGAGTGGAGGAGGGTACAGAGATAGGGAGGGTTGTAGGGAGTGGAGGACCGTACAGAGATAGGGAGGGTTGTAGGGAGTGGAGGAGGGTACAGAGATAGGGAGGGTGAGGGAATGGAGTGAGGTTACAGAGATAGGGAGGGTGAGGGGATGGAGTGAGGTTACAGAGATAGGGAGGGTGAGGGAATGGAATGAGGTTACAGAGATAGGGAGGGTGAGGGGATGGAGTGAGGTTACAGAGATAGGGAGGGTGAGGGAATGGAGTGAGGTTACAGAGATAGGGAGGGTGAGGGAATGGAGTGAGGTTACAGAGATAGGGAGGGTGAGGGGATGGAGTGAGGTTACAGAGATAGGGAGGGTGAGGGAATGGAGTGAGGTTACAGAGATAGGGAGGGTGAGGGAATGGAGTGAGGTTACAGAGATAGGGAGGGTGAGGAATGGAGTGAGGTTACAGTGATAGGGAGGGTGAGGGATGGAGTGAGGTTACAGAGATAGGGAGGGTGAGGAATGGAGTGAGGTTACAGTGATAGGGAGGGTGAGGGAATGGAGTGAGGTTACAGAGATAGGGAGGGTGAGGAATGGAGTGAGGTTACAGAGATAGGGAGGGTGAGGGAATGGAGTGAGGTTACAGAGATAGGGAGGGTGAGGAATGGAGTGAGGTTACAGAGATAGGGAGGGTGAGGGAATGGAGTGAGGTTACAGAGATAGGGAGGGTGAGGGATGGAGTGAGGTTACAGAGATAGGTAGGGTGAGGGAATGGAGTGAGGTTACAGAGATAGGGAGGGTGAGGGAGTGGAGTGAGGTTACAGAGATAGGGAGGGTGAGGGAATGGAGTGAGGTTACAGAGATAGGGAGGGTGAGGGAATGGAGTGAGGTTACAGAGATAGGGAGGGTGAGGTGAGGAATGGAGTGAGGTTACAGAGATAGGGAGGGTGAGGAATGGAGTGAGGTTACAGAGATAGGGAGGGTGAGGGAATGGAGTGAGGTTACAGAGATAGGGAGGGTGAGGAATGGAGTGAGGTTACAGAGATAGGGAGGGTGAGGGAATGGAGTGAGGTTACAGAGATAGGGAGGGTGAGGGAATGGAGTGAGGTTACAGAGATAGGGAGGGTGAGGGAATGGAGTGAGGTTACAGAGATAGGGAGGGTGAGGGAGTGGAGTGAGGTTACAGAGATAGGGAGGGTGAGGGAATGGAGTGAAGAGTGAGGGAATGGAGTGAGGTTACAGAGATAGGGAGGGTGAGGGAATGGAGTGAGGTTACAGAGATAGGGAGGGTGAGGGAATGGAGTGAGGTTACAGAGATAGGGAGGGTGAGGGAATGGAGTGAGGTTACAGAGATAGGGAGGGTGAGGGAATGGAGTGAGGTTACAGAGATAGGGAGGGTGAGGGAATGGAGTGAGGTATATTATTCTATACTGAGGTGAGGTGTGTGTAGCTGTGGTGCGGGTGGGGAGGGTGTTGAAGGGAGGCGCCAGGCTGTTGTTGTTGTAAACAAGATGCGGTGTATTAGACGGTTATAAATCCCCAGTCACATTGTCCTCGCGCTGACACCGCCCGTTAACCTGCCGCCGGCCGGAGGAACAAAATCACTCCGGGAAATGTTCGGAAGTTTTTCTGGTGTCTGTTTATCTCCGCCATCCTCAGCAAGGCCCCGTCACCATGGCAACCAGTTCCGCCGGGGGGGGGGGGGCAAAGAGGGAACTCGCATTCCTGCGGCGCCCGTCTCCACCTCTCGCGACGTCTCTCCCCCGCCCAAAGCACCAAGTCCCATTCGAAGCGCGGCCTCCACCGCCGCTGCGACGCCGGCAGCCGACGTGTGCACAGCAAGATCCCACT
>NW_027598762.1:0-37099 GCF_964194155.1 Cetorhinus maximus
CGCTGGATCACCGGGACCACAACCGCACACTGGACCGGACTCTCGACCAATCGGGGGACTATTCTGAGCGGGAGCCACTGAAGGTGGGTACCCGCTTACCCTGGCGCCGCTCCCTCCCTCCCTCCGCCTGGGAGTACGCCAGCCCCAAAACTCACCAACCCGCCCGCCGTCTGTCCGTCCGTGAGGTGGTGGGAGGGGGGCAATTGGGCCCGGTAGGGGTGGGGGGGGGATACCCAATGGGGTTGTCCAAGGGGTCGTCTGTCACCCTGACCGCGCGGTGACCCTCACGTCCGGGGGCAGTGTCCCGTAGCTTGGCTCCCCTCCCTTTTTGAGAGGGAGGAGACCCTCCCACAGTGTCTACAGCACAAGAGCAGGTCAGAGGCTGGGAATCCTGCGGAGAGTAACTCACCTCCTGTCTCCCCAAAGCCTGTCCACCATCTACAAGGCACAAGTCAGGAGTGTGATGGGATACTCCCCACTTGCCTGGATGAGTTGCAGCTCCCACAACACTCGAGAAGCTCGACACCGTCCAGGACAAAGCAGCCCCACTTGATCGGCACCCCATCCACAAACATTCACTCCCTCCACCACCGACACACAGTAGCAGCAGCGTGTGTACCATCTACAAGATGCACTGCAGCAACTCACCAAGGCTCCTTCGACAGCACCTTCCAAACCCACCACCTCTACCATCTAGAAGGACAAGGGCAGCAGACACATGGGGAACACCCACCACCTGGAAGTTCCCCTCCGAGCCACTCACCATCCCGACTTGGGAATATATCGGCCGTTCCTTCACTGTCGCTGGGTCAAAATCCTGGAACTCCCTCCCTAACAGCGCCGTGGGTGTACCTACACCACACGGGGACTGCAGCGGCTCAAGAAGGCAGCTCACCCCCCACCACCTTCTCAAGGGGGGCAATTAGGGACGGGGCAATAAATGCTGGGCCCGGCCAGCGAGGCCCACATCCCCGTGAATGAATAAAATAAAAGGAATTTGCGAAACCCCCCTGAAGTCCTCATAGTATTTGCCAGACTACAAGGAACGATGGGGAGGTGGGAGCAACTGAGTTGCTCATGCAGAGAGCTAGCACGGTTGTGACGGGCCGAATAGCCGTCTCCTGTACTGTTTCCATTCGATATGAATGACTGTCGGCAGGAATTTAAGATTGAACGTCACAGGGAGATAGGAAAATGGGTGACTAAAAACTCGGTCAGAGAGGGAGCCTCTTAAAGGAGGAGAGCGAGTGAGAGACGGAGAGGTTCAGGGAGGGAATTCCAGAGCTCAGGGCCGCCCCCCAGGCAGCTGAAGGCACGGCCGCCGATGGTGGAGCGATTAAAATTGAGGGGGGGGGTGGTCAAGAGGCCGGGATTGAAGGAGCGCAGAGATCTCAGAGGGTCGTAGGAGGGTTACAGAGATAGGGAGGGTTGTAGGGGCTGGAGGAGGTTACAGAGATAGGGAGGGTTGTAGGGTCTGGAGGAGGTTACAGAGATAGGGAGGGTTGTAGGGGCTGGAGGAGGTTACAGAGATAGGGAGGGTCGTAGGGGCTGGAGGAGGTTACAGAGATAGGGAGGGGTGTAGGGGCTGGAGGAGGTTACAGAGATAGGGAGGGGTGTAGGGGCTGGAGGAGGTTACAGAGATAGGGAGGGGTATAGGTGCTGGAGGAGGTTACAGAGATAGGGAGCGTTGTAGGGGTTGGAGGAGGTTACAGAGATAGGGAGGGTTGTAGGGGCTGGAGGAGATTACAGAGATAGGGAGGGTCGTAGGGGCTGGAGGAGGTTACAGAGATAGGGAGGGGTGTAGGGGCTGGAGGAGGTTACAGAGATAGGGAGGGGTGTAGGGGCTGGAGGAGGTTACAGAGATAGGGAGGGGTATAGGTGCTGGAGGAGGTTACAGAGATAGGGAGCGTTGTAGGGGTTGGAGGAGGTTACAAAGATAGGGAGGGTCGTAGCGGCTGGAGGAGGTTACAGAGATAGGGAGGGTCGTAGGGGCTGGAGGAGGTTACAGAGGTAGGGAGGGTTGTAGGGGCTGGAGGAGGTTACAGAGATAGGGAGTGTTGTAGGAGCCGGAGGGGAATATGAAAACCAGGATGAGGATTTTTAATCGGAGGGAGCCAGTGTAGAGGAGTGAAGACGGTAGGAGCTGGTGTGTGAATGGGATGGGACTTGGTGCGACGTCGGAGAGGGTCTCACAAAACGGAAGAGATCGTTGGAATAGTTGCACCTGGATCTCACTGAGGCAATGGTGAGGAGTTCAGATTAGCTGAGATGGGAGAAGCTGGGAAATGTTATGCAGTTTCCCTGTGCAGGAAGAGGCAAATTGTTAACCAGTTCCCTCATCTGCTGTTACTCTGAGGGTATCACACTGTCAGGGTAATGTCGAGGGAGCTCTACACTGTTTCTAACCCGTGCTGTACCTGCCCTGGGAGCGCTCGATGCTGACACTGGGTATAAAGTGGGGAGAGGGTGGGACACTGTCGGGGTAATGTAGAGGGAGCTCTACACTGTATCTAACCCGTGCTGTACCTGCCCTGGGAGAGCGCTCGATGCTGACACTGGGTATAAAGTGGGGGAGGGACACACTGTCAGGGTAATGTAGAGGGAGCTCTACACTGTATCTAACCCGTGCTGTACCTGCCCTGGGAGCGCTCGATGCTGACACTGGGTATAAAGTGGGGAGAGGGTGGGACACTGTCGGGGTAATGTAGAGGGAGCTCTACACTGTATCTAACCCGTGCTGTACCTGCCCTGGGAGAGCGCTCGATGCTGACACTGGGTATAAAGTGGGGGAGGGACACACTGTCAGGGTAATGTAGAGGGAGCTCTACACTGTATCTAACCCGTGCTGTACCTGCCCTGGGAGCGCTCGATGCTGACACTGGGTATAAAGTGGGGAGAGGGTGGGACACTGTCAGGGTAATGTAGAGGGAGCTCTACACTGTATCTAACCCGTGCTGTACCTGCCCTGGGAGCGCTCGATGCTGACACTGGGCCGATGAAGGGGTTTCTTGCCCTTTATGGGATTAGCTGAGCACCTCGAACGCGCTGTGTTCTGAAACACTGCCGGATCCTCCTAACTTTGATTCACTCACTAATTCTGCATGTCTGCCACTCACAGGGAGACCAATATCGAATCAATACTAACATGGGCAGCAGAAGCAGCCTTGAGCCCCTACAGAACTACCCGGATTAAACCACTAACACGCCACCTAAAGCATGTGCCTGGTATGTTTCGCACTCACCCACCTGCTATACTGGAGTTGGGACCAAGCTGTCTGAGGTTAACACGGGAGTTGGCAGTGACTTACCTGAATGTACAGGCTGTAAGGAGACACACTGTAAACACCTGACAGAGAGAGAGGGGGATGTACACAGAGAGGCTTAACCCCTACATTACCGTACCCTGGATTATTATCCAGTAACGTAACCCCTACACCACTGTACCCTGGATTATTAATCCAGTAACGTAACCCCTACACTACTGTACCCTGGATTATTATCCAGTAACGTAACCCCTACACTACTGTACCCTGGATTATTAATCCAGTAACGTAACCCCTACACTACTGTACCCTGGATTATTATCCAGTAACGTAACCCCTACACTACTGTACCCTGGATTATTATCCAGTAACGTAACCCCTACACTACTGTACCCTGGATTATTATCCAGTAACGTATCCCCTACACTACTGTACCCTGGATTATTATCCAGTAACGTATCCCCTACACTACTGTACCCTGGATTATTATCCAGTAACGTATCCCCTACACTACTGTACCCTGGATTATTAGCCAGTAACGTATCCCCTACACTACTGTACCCTGGATTATTAGTCCAGTAACGTAAACCCGACACTACTGTACCCTGGATTATTAGTCCCAGTAACGTAACCCCTATACTACTGTACCCTGGGTTATTAATCCCAGTAACGTAAGATTTATACTACTGTACCCTGGATTATTAGTCCAGTAACGTAACCCCTACACTACTGTACCCTGGATTATTAGTCCAGTAACGTAAACCCGACACTACTGTACCCTGGATTATTAGTCCCAGTAACGTAACCCCTACACTATTGTACCCTGGATTATTAATCCCAGTAACGTAAGATTTATACTACTGTACCCTGGATTATTAGTCCAGTAACGTAACCCCTACACTACTGTACCCTGGATTATTAGTCCAGTAACATAACCCCTACACTACTGTACCCTGGATTATTAGTCCAGTAACGTAACCCCTACACTGCTGTTCCTTGCGTGGGTTCTCCGCTAACATCCAGGCTAATTGAATTGTTTTCTGTTTCCTTTCCAGAATAACTAGACCATCTCTCAACTGACTTAACTGGTGAAGATGCCACTGCCTATTCTGATATATTTTTTACACACCTGTGTGTGTGTGTCTCTGTGTGTGTGTGTGTATATATATATTATATATATATACATATGTAAAGTATATATATATAAAGATATATATATGGACACTGGTAGAGTTTGTGGCAACCATAAGCAAACTGATTCTCCTGTGTAGACATCTCAGAATGCCCATCGAAAGGCAGCCTCTCTTTGTACTTAAGAATTATGTCTTTTTTAATAATATATATATATGGGACAATTAGGGTTGATGGGAGTGAGAGAGAGAGAGAGAGTGAGGAGGGGAGGGTAATGTGGTGCGGGCGTGCTGTGAAACGCTGGAGCCTTTGCCAGATTTGCTCTGTGCCTTCAACCCCTCAATTCCCGCTGCAATGCCAAACCCTTACCCCTGACCCTCTGGCCAGCTGCTCGCCTCGCCTCATCCCCCCCAGTCGGAACGGGAGAGCGGGAGGTTTCGCCGGGGGAGGGAGAGCGGCGTACATATTCCTGAGAGGGACCCCCTCCCTTTGACTCCTTGGTCCCCTTGTCTCTTCGAGACTCTTCGCGAGGTGGTGGGGGGTGGGTGTGTATCACATCAGTGAGTTAACCACACCACTGCTCCCCCAACCCCCTCACCGTTTCTCCCCTCTCTCCTCCTCCGCCCCCCCCACCTCCCGCCACACCCTCTCCACACGCCCCTATTTTTGCCAGGGTGTTTAAATTACTCCCCCGGGGAGAGATGCTTTTCTTTCGGTGTCAGGCTCACCTTCCGCTTCCCACCCTCCTGATTTCCCCCCCCCGGCTCGGCCTCTCCCTCGGAGGGGGAGGGGAGGGATGGAGTGCGGGGTGGCCCAATCGTATATCCGGGAGTGCCTCTCTCTCTCTCTCTCTTTTTAAGGACCCCCCCCCAACCCTCTCCCGTGCCACACGGACACCCTGCTCCCTCCAGACGAGGAAGTTGGGAGCAGGGTGCGGACATCACCTGCACCTCCCTCCCACCCTCTCCCTCCCTCACCGGTCTCTCAGGTGAGGAGATTGATTGGGGGTGGGGGGGGCATCCCTCCTGTGCGCACGGCCTCTGTGAGGGGGTGTGGGAGGGTAGAGGAGAGGTAGAGGGTGTGCACCCTCTGCCCGTGTGTTGGCCTCCTCTTGCCTGCTGGACAAAAACAGAAAGTCCAGGAGGTGGAGGGTGGGGACCGGAGAGAAAAATATAGGCCACGAAATCTGTAACACTAAAATCGAGGGGAGGGGACGTTCCCTTTTGCACTTTGCTGGGGTGGGGGGCGGAGGTGGTGGGAGAGGGGGAGTGGGGGGGAATTAAATTTCATTGAAGTTTGTGTGAATTGCTTTTCTCTTTCGGTTTAGTTTTTGGGATTGGTGAGGGGGGCGCGGGGGCTTGTCGTCTGGGACGTTGGAGCTGATGGGTTGGGGATGTCCCTCATGGCCGATTTGGTACAAGAGATTGTGATGCAGAATTGAACAGAGAGAGAGAGAGAGAGAGAGAGAGGTGCGGGGGGGGGAGGTAGGAAGGGGAGGTGAATCTGGGGGGGGTCGGTATCCAGTTAGCGTCGCAGGAATTATTCGCCTCTCCCTCCTCTTCTCTCTCTCTCCTGTCTCTCCGCTTCAATCCCTGTGCCTTTGGCATGGAATAGGGAGGAGGTGCACCCACCCCCAACCACAGGGAGGGAGGGAGAGACGATTGCCAACGCTGCACTGGACGAGGGTGATGAGGGCCTCTCCACTCCGTCTGGAGGTGTGTGGACGAGGGGGATGAGGGCCTCTCCACACCGTCGGGAGGTGTGTGGACGAGGGGGATGAGGGCCTCTCCATGCTGTCTGGAGGTGTGTGGATGAGGGGGATGAGGGCCTCTCCACTCCGTCTGGAGGTGTGTGGACGAGGGTGATGAGGGCCTCTCCACTCCGTCTGGAGGTGTGTGGACGAGGGGGATGAGGGCCTCTCCATGCTGTCTGGAGGTGTGTGGATGAGGGGGATGAGGGCCTCTCCACACCGTCGGGAGGTGTGTGGACGAGGGCTTTAGAGAACCGAAACCTCTCTTTCTCACCTCCGAGCCCGTACCCTTCCCCTCCCCACCTCCTCCCCCCCCCCTTCCCCAGCCAACGACCCTCGCTTTCTCACCGAGGCGGGTGTCAGAAAAAAGAACCACTGGCGATTGGAAGAAGCGCTGTTCTACTCCAAGGTGGGGTGGGGGGTTGGCGTTTGGTTAGGCCGGGAGAAAGAATGGAGAGCCAAGCAACAGTGCCGCCCTCTCGCTCGATGGGAGGAGGTCGGGCCCGTGCGGGAACTGCGTTTGCCGGGGGGGGTGGTGGGTGAGGGGGTGGGTGGGGTGTGGCTGGGATCTTGCTCTGCGCGTGGCTGCAAACCTCGGTTGACAAGTTGAGGGGGAACTTGGGGAGGTGGGGGGGGGAGCGGCAGCAAAAGGGTAGGGTGCGTAGTGAGGCCTAGCAGAAAAAGGCCTGCAGAGCCGCGTTGTAGCCTGTGTGGCCGGGGGAGGGGGGGTGGGGGGTCGTGTGCTGCCTTATCGCTTATTTAGCTTTTACCACTTGTTTCTTTCCTTTATCTCTTTCTGTTTTTCCCCCCTCTCGAAGTTGATTGCTGAGGAGAATCGAGGAACAATCACCACTACCGATACCTTTTTGTAAATCCGAGACGTAATTAACTTTTTTGGCTATTTGATTCTCTCTCTTTTTTTTACCTCAATAAATGTACGTGTGTTATTTTTTAATAAATAAAGGCTGTACCCAGGAGGCAGAAACTACAAAAATCCGGCGGAGATTTTCTCGGCGGGGAGGAGGGGATAATATCGGGGGCTTTTCTCCCTCTCCGAGGTGGGTTGGGAGGGCAACCCTTTCGGTCACTCCCGCGACGAGGGGCAGCGGGAGCTCGGGCTGAGCTGCTCGATCGTCCACCCTCCTCCCCTCCCCCTCCATCAGGAGAGCAGGGAAGGCCTCAACCCCCGCCTCCGTCCCTGGCTGAGTGAGCCTGGGTCCCTCACCTCCAGTGTGCAGGGTGGTGGTGTAGGGGGGAACAGCAGACACAGGGCCGGGAAAGGCCCAGGCTTTATCCTCGGGCCTAGTGCTGAGTGAGCCTAGGTCCCTCGCCTGGTGTGTGGTGCAGGGGGGAATAGCAGACACAGGGCCGGGAAAGGCCCAGGCTTTATCCTCGGGCCTAGTGCTGAGTGAGCCTGGGTCCCTCGTCCCGGTGTGCGGTACAGTGGCGGGGGGAGCAGCAGACACAGGGCGGGAAAGGCCCAGGCTTTATCCTCGGGCCTAGTGCTGAGTGAGCCTGGGTCCCTCACCCCGGTGTGCGGTACAGTGGAGGCATCGCAGACACAAGCTGGGAAAGGCCTAGGCTTTATCCTCGGACCTAGTGCTGAGCGCGCCTGGGTCCCTCGCCTGGTGTGCGGTACAGTGGGGGGCACTGCCGCAGACACAGGTTAGGAAAGGCCCAGGCTTTATTCTCGGGCCTAGTGATGAGTGAGCCTGGGCCCCTTGCTCGCTGTGCGGTACAGTGGGGGGGCGGTGCCACAGACACAGAGCAGGAAAGGCCCAGGCTTTATCCTCGGGCCTAGTGCTGAGCAAGCCTGGGTCCCTCACCCCGGTGTACGGTACAGCGGAGTGGGTGGGGGGTGGGGGGGGACGGTGCCGCAGACACAGGCCTGGAAATTAGGCCCCTGGCCTCTGATTGGTGGCGATCGTAGCGACCGACCTCCAATGAACCCCCCCCCCACCAAGCGACGCTCCGGTTGCTTCCCAGCTTGAGCCTTTTTTGCCATTTAAGCGCCCGTGTCACCCGCACTCCTGCTCCTCCAGGCCTACGCCGGTCCTGACTGCCGCTAAACAAAGGGGCTGCCCTCCCCATTTCTGGAGTTGGAGTGGGGTTCGGTGGGGTGGGGGGAGTAAATTGAGGATCTGCGTAGATATTGGGAAATTCCCGGGGTGGGGGGGGAGCAGTTTGTGGGGGGGGGTGGGTTTATTGGGGTTAGCGTCTTCTATGGGCCCGACAGGTGGCGGGAGGGTGTTAACCAGGGAATGTGTTGGGAGGCCGTGGCTCGTGCCCTCTGCGAGAGGTGGGGGGAAAGCGGGAAGAGACCTCCTCCTGCCCCTCCCACCCCACACACACACACACCACCATCCCAACCCTTGACCCTCAATCTCTTACCCCGTCCCCAACAAGAGGGACAAGCAGGAGGGGCAGGGAGGGAGGAAGGGTACCCCCTCAGTCCTCGATCTCCTCTGCCCAGAAGACACTCTGCCCCGAGTTGCCTTTTTCTCTCCCCCCCCAACGCCACCCCCCCAGCCCCGAAAATTTTCCTTTGTAAAACTGGACCAACAAATTTTTTAAACAAATTGACCCCAGCCCCGGGCGTGTGTGACTTTTGTCGGAGCGAGGGAGGGTGTGGGCTTCAGTTAGCTGCCCGCATGGCCAGCCCCCACCCGCCTTGCCCCAGCTACCACCAACACCCACCCTGACTGGTGCCCAGCTCCACACACACAGGCACCAAGCGTCCAGGCTGAAAAAAACATGCCCGAGATTCCACCCCCCTCAGGATTTCAAGTGGGTTCATCAGGAAGGACATTGCCTGGCACACAACCCCGGACACTGCACCCGGTCAGTGCTGAGGGAGGGCCGCACTGTCGGAGGGTCAGCGCCGAGGGAGTGCCGCGCTGTCGGAGGGTCAGCGCTGATGGAGGGCCGCACTGTCGGAGGGTCAGCGCTGAGGGAGCGCCGCACTGTCGGAGGGTCAGTACTGTGGGAGTGCCGCACTGTCGGAGGGTCAGTACTGAGGGAGCGCCGCACTGTCGGAGGGTCAGTACTGAGGGAGTGCCGCACTGTCGGAGGGTCAGTACTGAGGGAGTGCCGCACTGTCGGAGGGTCAGCGCTGAGGGAGGGCCGCACTATCGGACGGTCAGCGCTGAGGGAGCGCCGCACTGTCGGAGGGTCAGCGCTGAGGGAGGGCCGCACTATCGGAGGGTCAGCGCTGAGGGAGGGCCGCACTGTCGGAGGGTCAGCGCTGAGGGAGTGCCGGACTGTCGGAGGGTCAGCTCTGAGGGAGCGCCGCACTGTCAGAGGGTCAGTACTGAGGGAGCGCCGCACTGTCAGAGGGTCAGTACTGAGGGAGCGCCGCATTGTCAGAGGGTCAGTACTGAGGGAGCGCCGCACTGTCAGGGCCAGTAGTGAGGGAGTGCCGCACTGTCGGAGGGTCACTGCTGAGGGAGTGCCGCACTGTCAGAAGGGTCAGTACTGAGGGAGTGCCGCACTGTCAGAGGGTCAGTACTGAGGGAGTGCCGCACTGTCAGAGGGTCAGTACTGAGGGAGTGCCGCGCTGTCGGAGGGCCAGTACCGAGGGAGCGCCGCGCTGTCGGAGGGTCAGTGCCGAGGGAGCGCCGCGCTGTCGGAGGGTCAGTGCCGAGGGAGCGCCGCACTGTCGGAGAGTCAGTGCCGAGGGAGCGCCGCACTGTCGGAGGGTCAGTGCCGAGGGAGCGCCGCACTGTCGGAGAGTCAGTACCGAGGGAGCGCCGCACTGTCGGAGGGTCAGTACCGAGGGAGCACCGCACTGTCGGAGGGTCAGTACTGAGGGAGCGCCGCACTGTTGCTATCGCTATCCTGCGGTATCCCTCCTCTCGCGTGGATGGTAATGAGTTACTTGGCCCTGGGTCCTGACACTAAACGCTGTAAGTAGCACATCCAGGAAGTACCGGCTGCTCGGACTGACGGGATCTTGCTGTGCGGGCACTGACCGATTCCTGCCTGCCCGACTGCCGGAGAGCGAGGGGAGGTCGCCGGAGGTGAAGATTCGCGGCGCTGATGGACGGCAGCGGGCAGCCAAGAGAGGGCCGAGGACACGAGACTCAAGCAGCCCAGCGCTGGTCACAACAGGCAAGAGCGGCATTACAAAAGCCACGACTGAGGAGCTGGAGATGGCCACTCGGCCCCTCGAGCTGTGCTTCAACATTCTAGAGGCGACCTTCGGAGGGGTTTGACAGGGTTAGGTGCTGAGAGGTTGTTTCCCCTTGTGGGAGAGTCTAGGACCAGGGGGCATAATCTCAGAGTGAGGGGGTCACCCACTGAAGACAGATGAGGAGGAATTTCTTCTCTCTGAGGGTAGTGAATCTGTGGAATTCTTTACCACAGAGGTTGGGCCATTAAGAGACCATAAGACATAGGAGCAGAAATTAGGCCATTCGGCCCATCGAGTCTGCTCCGCCATTCAATCATGGCTGATAAGTTTCTCAACCCCATTCTCCCGCCTTCTCCCCGTAACCTTTGACCCCCTTACCAATCAAGAACCTATCTATCTCGGTCTTCAATACACTCAATGACCTGGCCTCCACAGCCTTCTGTGGCAATGAATTCCATAGATTCACCCACTCTCTCTGGCTCAAGAAGTTTCTCCTCATCTCTGTTCTAAAAGGTCTTCCCTTTACTCTGAGGCTGTGCCCTCGGGTCCTAGTCTCTCCTACTCATGGAAACATCTTCCCCACGTCCCACTCTATCCAGGCCTTTCAGTATTCTGTAAGTTTCAATCAGATCCCCCCTCATCCTTCTAAACTCCATCGAGTATAGACCCAGAGTCCTCAAACGTTCCTCATAATGTTAAACCTTTCGTTCCTGGGATCGTTCTCGTGAACCTCCTCTGGGATCCTCTCCAGGGCCAGCACATCCTTCCTGAGATACGGGGCCCAAAAATTGCTCTCAATATTCTAAATGTGGTCTGACCAGAGCCTTATAAAAGCCTCAGCAGCACATCCCTGCTTTTATATTCTAAGTATATCAAGGCTGAGACAGACAGATTTTTAATCAGTAAGAGAATCGAGGGAAAGTACGGTTTAGGATTATCCAATCGGCCGTGATCTCGTTGAATGGCGGAGCAGACTCGATGGGCCGAATGGCCTCCTTCTGCTGCTACATCTTATGGTCTTAATCTCAACCCTACATTCCCGCCTGACCCCTGTTAACCTTTCACCCCCTTGTTAATCAAGAGTCTATCTCCCTCGGCCTTAAAAATATTCACAGACTCTGCCCCCACCGCCTGTTGAGGAAGAGATTTCCAAAGACTCGCCCCCAACCCCCCTCAGAGAGAAAACATTTCTCCTCATCTCCGTCTAAAATGGGCGACCCCCTTATTTTTAAACAGTGACCCCCCCCTTGTTCTAGATTCTCCCACAAGGGGAAACATCCTCTCCCCATCCACCCCTGTCAAGACCCCTCAGGATCTTAACGGTTTCGATCAAGTCGCCTCTCACTCTTCTAAACTCCAGCGGATACAAACCTAACCTGCCCAACCTTTCCTCATAAGGACAACCCACCCATTCCTGGGATTAGTCTGGTAAACCTTCTCTGAACTGCTTCCAATGCATTTACATCCTTCCTTAAATAAGGGGACCAGTGCTGTACACAATACTCCAGATGTGGTCTCACCAGCGCCCTGTACAACTCGAGCATAACCCTTCCTACTTTTATATTCAATTCCCCCCTCACAATAAATGATAAGATTCTATTAACTTTCCTCATTACCAGCACAGTAACCTTCTGTGATTCATGCACTAGGACACCCAGATCCCTCTGCATCTCAGAGCTCTGCAATCTCTCACCATTTAGATAATACGCTTCACACTAACCTTTTGTGATTCATGCACTAGGACACCCAGATCCCTCTGCAATCTCAGAGCTCTGCAATCTCTCACCATTTAGATAATACACTTCACACTAACCTTTTGTGATTCATGCACTAGGACACCCAGATCCATCTGCATCTCAGAGCTCTGCAATCTCTCACCATTTAGATAATGCGCTTCACACTAACCTTTTGTGATTCATGCACTAGGACACCCAGATCCCTCTGTGTCTCAGAGCTCTGCAATCTCTCACCCTTTAATATCATTTTATTTTTCCTGCCAAAATGGACAATTCCAAATTTTCCCCACATTATGCTCCATTTGCCAGATCTTTGCCCAGTCACTTGAACTATCTACGTCAGTTTGTAGCCCCCTTACGTCCTCTTCATAATTTACTTTCCGAATTATCTTTGTGTCATCAGCAAATTTAGCCACTATTCCTTCAGTCCTTTCATCTGAGTCATTTATATCAATTGTAAAGAGTTGAGGCCCCAGCACTGATCCCTGTGACACACCACTCGTCACAACCAGAGAAAGACCCATTTATGCCTACTCTCTGCTTCCTGTTAGCCAGCCAATCTTCTATCCACACCAATCTGTTACCCCCTACACCATGAGCTTTTATTTTCTGCAATAGCCTTTCATGTGGCACTTTATCAAATGCCTTCTGGAAATCCAAGTACAGCACATCTACCGGTTCCCCTTCATCCACAGCGCACGTCACTTCCTCAAAGAACTCCAATAAAGTTGGTCAAATAAATGGTTTCCCTTTCACAAAACCATGTTGACTCTGCCTGATTACCTTGAATTTTTCTAAGCGCCCAGCTATCAGGGTCTTTAATAACAGCTTCTAACATTTTCCCCGTGACTAGCCTGTAGTCTCACGATTTCTGTCTCCTTCCCCCTTTTTTGAATAAAGGAATTAACGCTCGCAATTTTCCAATTCGCAATCTCAGGTTTAATTCCGCGGAATTTAGAAGGTTAAGGGAAGATTTGGTTGAAGTGTTCCGGGTATTAAGGGGAGCAGATAGGTTAGAGAGAGAGAGAGAGAGAGAGAAAAACTATTTCTACTGATGGGGGAGTCCGGAACATATGAACAGCAGGGAGGCCATTCAGCCCCTCGAGCTTGCTCCTTCATTCGATGAGACTATGTCTGATCTGTGACCTAACTCCACATGGCCCCAGGCCTCTGGATAACAAAAATCCATCCATCTCGGATTTAAAATGAACAATCGATCCGGCCTCGATTGCCGTTTGCGGGGGAGAGAGTTCCAAACTTCCGCCTCCCTTTGTGTAGAGACGTGTTTCCTAATTTCACTCCGGAAAGGTCCGGCTCGGATTTTCAGACTCTGTCCCCACCCCTCGCCCCCCAACCAGTCCTCGACTCCCCAACCAGAGGGGGAATAGCTTCTCCCAATCGACCCTACCTGTTCCGCTTAACACCTCGAAAACGTGGATCCAATCGCCCCCTGCATCTCCTAAATTCCAGGGAATACAACCCGAGTTTATGTAACCTCTCCTTGTAATTTAACCCTCGCAGTCCCGGTATCGTTCTGGTGAGTCGGCCAGGGTGAGGGGACATGATGCACTAATTGTTCCCTTTTACCTGCTACAGGAGGTGACACTGAGACACACATAGTCCGACCACACGCACACGCAAAATGCAGACCCCACACACATTCATGTACACGCATCCCCTACAGAACTGTGTACACACGCACAGACTTTCAAATGCGTGCACACAAACATGCAAAGACCTGCTAACACACGTGCACAGGCTCATGCACATACACGGGCACAAATCACACGTGTGCGCACTAATGTGCTTATACGTATGCAGACCTGCAGAAACATGCTCTCTCTCTCACACACACACAAGAACAGACCTCCAGACACACACAAACATGTTCTCACACACAAGAAGACCTGCAGAAACATGTTCACACACACACATGAACAGACCTGCACACACACACACACACACACACACACGCATATTAACACACACACACACACACACAAAGCAGACCTGCAGAAACATACGCTCTCTCTCACACGCTCTCTCACACACGCTCTCTCACACACGCTCTCTCACACACGCTCTCTCACACACACTCGCTGTCTCGCTCCCACTCTCAAGAACAGACCTGCAGACACATAAAAACATATGAACACACAAACAGACATGCACAAACGTGCTCACTCACACAGGGGAGCTGGTGGCACGGTGGTATTGTTATTGGACTGGTCATTCAGAGACGTACGCTAATGCTGTGGTGGAATGTGAATTTTTAAAAAAATCTGGAATGAAGTCTCTTGACCAGGAAACCATTGTTGATTGTCATAAAACAACCAGATGGTTCACCAATGAAGGAAATCTGCTGTCCTTGCCTGTGACTGCAGACCCACAGCAATCTGGTTAACTCTTAAAAATACCCTCGAGTGGCACCATCACCTTCCCAAGGGCAATTAGGGATGGGTAATCAATGCTGGGGCAGCCAGTAATGCCCACATCCCATGAATCAATATAACACACACACAGACCCCCATACCTGCACAAACATGCTCACACACAAATATGTTCACACACAAAGCAGCCCCGCTCGATCGGCACCCCCATCCACAAACATTCACTCCCTCCACCACCGACGCACAGTAGCAGCAGCGTGTGTACCATCTACAAGATGCACTGCAGCAACTCACCAAGGCTCCTTCGACAGCACCTTCCAAACCCACCACCTCTACCATCTAGAAGGACAAGGGCAGCAGACACATGGGGAACACCCACCACCTGGAAGTTCCCCTCCGAGCCACTCACCATCCTGACTTGGGAATATATCGCCGTTCCTTCACTGTCGCTGGGTCCAAATCCTGGAACTCCCTCCCTAACAGCGCTGTGGGTGTACCTACACCACACGGGGACAAAATCCTGGAACTCCCTCCCTAACAGCGCTGTGGGTGTACCTACACCACACACGGGGACAAAATCCTGGAACTCCCTCCCTAACAGCGCTGTGGGTGTACTTACACCACACGGACAAAATCCTGGAACTCCCTCCCTAACAGCGCTGTGGGTGTACCTACACCACACGGGGACAAAATCCTGGAACTCCCTCCCTAACAGCGCTGTGGGTGTACCTACACCACACACGGGGACAAAATCCTGGAACTCCCTCCCTAACAGCGCTGTGGGTGTACCGACACCACAGGGGACTGCAGCGGCTCAAGTAGGCAGCTCACCCCCCACCACCTTCTCAAGGGGCAATTAGGGATGGGGCAATAAATGCTGGGCCCGGCCAGCGAAGCCCACATCTATGAATAAAATAAAAGCCCCCACAACCCTCCCTATCTCTGTAACCTTCTCCAACCCCTACAACCCTCCCTATCTCTGTAACCTCCTCCAGCCCCCACAACCCTCCCTATCTCTGTAACCTCCTCCAGCCCCCACAACCCTCCCTATCTCTGTAACCTCCTCCAGCCCCTACAACTCTCCCTAACTCTGTAAACCCCTCCAGCCCCTACAACCCTCCCTAACTCTGTAACCCCCTCCAGCCCCTACAACCCTCCCTAACTCTGTAACCCCCTCCAGCCCCTACAACCCTCCCTATCTCTGTAACCTCCTCCAGCCCCCACAACCCTCCCTATCTCTGTAACCCCCTCCAGCCCCTACAACCCTCCCTATCTCTGTAACCTCCTCCAGCCCCCACAACCCTCCCTATCTCTGTAACCTCCTCCAGCCCCTACAACCTTCCCTATCTCTGTAACCTCCTCCAGTCCCTACAACCCTCCCTATCTCTGTAACCTCCTCCAGCCCCTACGACCCTCCCTATCTCTGTAACCTCCTCCAGCCCCTACACCCCTCCCTATCTCTGTAACCCTCCTACGACCCTCCGAGATCTCTGCGCTCCTCCAATTCCGGCCTCTTGACCATCCCCCAATTTTAATCGCTCCACCATCGGCGGCCGTGCCTTCAGCTGCCTGGGGCCCTGAGCTCTGGAATTCACTCCCTAAACCTCTCCACCTGTCGTTCTCCTCCTTCCATGTCTTGGGGTCACGGTTTTGTTTTATGAGGTGCCTGTGAATCACCTTGCGATATTTTATGATACTAAAGGTTGCACAGAAGCAAAAGTTGTTTTGCTGTTGTTATTGATCTGCCTTAGTAACTTAAACCTGACATGCACCCCAAGAGCTCTCTGCTTCTCACTCCCAGTTTGTTCCTGAGGTGTGTGTGCGTGTCTGTGAGTGTATGAGGGTGAGAGTGTCTTAGTGTCTGTGCCTGTGTGTGTGTCTGTGCCTGGGTATGTGTCTGTGCCTGTGTGTCTGTCTGTGCCTGTGTGTGTGTCTGTGCCTGGGTATGTGTCTGTGCCTGTGTGTCTGTCTGTGCCTGTGTGTGTGTGTGTCTGTGTGTGTGTGTCTGTCTGTGCCTGTGTGTGTCTGTCTGTGCCTGTGTGTGTGTGTGTGTGTCTGTCTGTGCCTGTGTGTGTCTGTCTGTCTGTGCCTGTGGGTGTGTGTGTGTGTCTGTCTGTCTGTGCCTGTGTGTGTCTGTCTGTCTGTGCCTGTGTGTGTGTGTGTGTGTGTGTGCCTGTCTCTGAGTGTGTCTGTGCCTGTCTCTGTGTGTGTGTCTGTGCCTGTCTGTGTCTGTGTGTGTGTGAGCGTGTCTGTGCCTGTCTGTGTCTGTGTGTGTGTGAGCGTGTCTGTGCCTGTCTCTGTCTGTGTGTGTGTGAGCGTGTCTGTGCCTGTCTCTGTCTGTGTGTGTGTGAGCGTGTCTGTGCCTGTCTCTGTCTCTGTGTGTGTGAGCGTGTCTGTGCCTGTCTCTGTGTGTATGTGAGCGTGTGTCTCCATAATCTTCCTGTCGGAATGCAAAACCGGGTGCCAATCGATGTGGATCTTCCTTTGGCAGCCAGCCTGAGGAGATCGTTATGAATGTGTCACTATCAGTTGTCTTCACCAACTCATTGCCATTATTAAGAGGCGTCTCTCAGAGACAGAAGAAGATGGATGACTCTCTCCCGTCCATTTCACTTACCCCAGGCGAACTTTGCATTGGCAGACCCAATTTTGTAGTGGAATTGATGGGATCCCAACTAAGTTATGGGTTTTGAACCCTGGAGAGGAGACACACACTGTCTCACACACACACATCGCATGGATGGATAAAATAAAAAGCGCTACAACCCTCCCCATCTCTGTAACCTCCTCCAGTCCCTACACCCCTCCCTATCTCTGTAACCTCCTCCAGCCCCTACAACCCTCCCTATCTCTGTAACCTCCTCCAGTCCCTACACCCCTCCCTATCTCTGTAACCTCCTCCTGCCCCTACACCCCTCCCTATCTCTGTCACCTCCTCCAGCCCCTACAACCCTCCCTATCTCTGTAACCTCCTCCAGCCCCTACACCCCTCCCTATCTCTGTAACCTCCTCCAGGCCCTACAACCCTCCCTATCTCTGTAACCTCCTCCAGCCTCTACAACCCTCCCTATCTCTGGAACCTCCTCCAGCCCCTACACCTCTCCCTATCTCTGTAACCTCCTCCAGGCCCTACAACCCTCCCTATCTCTGTAACCTCCTCCAGCCTCTACAACCCTCCCTATCTCTGGAACCTCCTCCAGCCCCTACACCTCTCCCTATCTCTGTAACCTCCTCCAGCCCCTACAACCCTCCCTATCTCTGTAACCTCCTCCAGCCCTTACACCCCTCCCTATCTCTGTAACCTCCTCCAGCCCCTACAACCCTCCCTTTCTCTGTAACCTCCTCCAGCCCCAACAACCCTCCCTATCTCTGTAACCTCCTCCAGTCCCTACAACCCTTCCTATCTCTGTAACCTCCTCCAGTCCCTACAACCCTCCCTATCTCTGTAACCTCCTCCAGTCCCTACAACTCTCCCTATCTCTGTAACCTCCTCCAGCCCCTACAACCCTCCCTATCTCTGTAACCTCCTCCAGCCCCTAAAACCCTCCCTTTCTCTGTAACCTCCTCCAGCCTGTACAACCCTATCTCTGTAACCTCCTCCAGCTCCTACAACCCTCCCTATCTCTGTAACCTCCTCCAGCCTCTACAACCCTCCCTATCTCTGTAACCTCCTCCAGCCCCTACAACCCTCCCTATCTCTGTAACCTCCTCCAGCCCCTACAACCCTCCCTATCTCTGTAACCTCCTCCAGTCCCTACAACCCTCCCTATCTCTGTAACCTCCTCCAGCCCCTACGACCCTCCCTATCTCTGTAACCTCCTCCAGCCTCTACAACCCTCCCTATCTCTGTAACCTCCTCCAGCCCCTACAACCCTCCCTATCTCTGTAACCTCCTCCAGCCCCTACACCTCTCCCTATCTCTGTAACCTCCTCCAGCCTCTACAACCCTATCTCTGTAATCTCCTCCAGCCCCTACAACCCTCCCTATCTCTGTAACCTCCTCCAGCCCCTACACCCCTCCCTATCTCTGTAACCTCCTCCAGCCTCTACAACCCTCCCTATCTCTGTAACCTCCTCCAGTCCCTACACCTCTCCCTATCTCTGTAACTTCCTCCAGCCCCTACAACCCTCCCTATCTCTGTAACCTCCTCCAGCCCCTACAACCCTCCCTATCTCTGTAACCTCCTCCAGCCCTTACACCCCTCCCTATCTCTGTAACCTCCTCCAGTCCCTACAACCCTCCCTATCTCTGTAACCTCCTCCAGTCCCTACAACCCTCCCTATCTCTGTAACCTCCTCCAGCCCCTACAACCCTCCCTATCTCTGTAACCTCCTCCAGTCCCTACAACCCTCCCTATCTCTGTAACCTCCTCCAGTCCCTACAACCCTCCTTTTCTCTGTAACCTCCAACCCTCCCTTTCTCTGTAACCTCCTACAACCCTCCCTATCTCTGTAACCTCCTCCAGTCCTTACAACCCTCCTTATCTCTGTAACCTCCTCCAGCCCTTACAACCCTCGCTATCTCTGTAACCTCCTCCAGCCCCTACAACGCTCCCTATCTCTGTAACCTCCTCCAGCCCCTACAATCCTCCCTATCTCTGTAATGAATGGAAAGAAAGAGGCAGTTTCGGGCCAGTGAGACCCTTCGAAGCGGAGAAGCCTCTGGTAAAGGTTGCGTCTCTCTCCTGACAGTGCCTGTGCTGTTTCTATGTGAGATCTGTACAATTAACCCCACTGCCCAGCCCCTTTACCCCCCACTAGTACCCCTGCAAATTTTTCCCCTCCAAGTATTTACCCAGTTCCCCATTAGGAGCGTCCCTATTGAATCTGCTTCCACCGCCCTTTCAGGCAGCGCCTTCCAGATCACAACAACTCGCTGTGTGGAAAAAAACATCCCTCCTCATCTCCTCCCACCCTTTCCCGGTCCCCTTAAAACTGTCCCCCCGCTGGTTCCCAACAGCCCCCCCCAATCCACTGGAAACAGCTTCTCCTCATTTACTCAAGTCGAAAACCCTTCGTGGTTTCGCACGCCTCAATTCGATCTCTCCCTTAACCTTCTCCGCTCCAGGGAGAACGAGACCAGCTTCTCCGGGAAGCTAACAAGTCCCTTATCTCCGGGGCCCCTTTGCTCGTTCGCCATCATGGCCGCCCGCCCTCCCTCCCTCGCCATCTCTAACCGGCCGCTCCAAAGCCCGTTTTTCTGACGGCACCTTCCGTTGCTGGTCCTCTGCCGTCTTCTGGTATCGGGGGCGGGCGGGTGGGTCGTGGGGCGGTTAAAGGCGGCGAGGTCAGGATTTTACCGCTTAGGCGAGGCAGTGGCTGCCCATTCTCGGGACAAGATGGCCGCCAGTGAAGAACGGTCAACCCCCAGTAACCTTCCGCCGCCCCTGCCCTCCACCAATCTGGAACCCTGACCAGTGGCAGGGGTGGTGATGGGGGGTGGGGGGCGGTCAGTGGCAGGGGGGTTGAAGGCGGCGAGGGCAGGATTTTCAGCCCAGGCAAGGCAGCGGCCGCCCACTCTCAGGGAGGGACAAGATGGCCGCCAGCGACGAATGGTCAACCCTTTACTGCCCCCATCTCCACCAATCTGGAACCCTGACCGGTGGCAGGGGTGGTGATGGGGGGTGGTCAGTGACAGGGGGGGGGTTAAAGTCAGCGAGGGCAGGATTTTCAGCCCAGGCGAGACAGCGGCCGCCCACTCTCAGGGAGGGACAAGATGGCCGCCAGCGAAGAATGGTCAACCCTCAGTAACCCTCTACTGCCCCCACCTCCACCAATCTGGAACCCTGACCAGTGGCGGGGGGGCGGTCAGTGACAGGGTGGGGTTAAAGGCGGCGAGGGCAGGATTTTCAGCCCAGGCGAGGCAGCGGCTGCCCACTCTCAGGGTGGGACAAGATGGCCGTCAGCGAAGTACGGTCAACCCCCAGTGACCGCTGCAGCCCACCACCCACCCCCACTCCACCGGGCAGGGTAACCGAAGCACGTTCAACAAAAAAAAGGGGACAAATATTGTTGACCCCTTCATATTGCTCAGTCCTTTACCCAACCCCCACCCCCACAAACTGGCCTACTGCGCATGCGCGCTCTGCCCTGGGCGCCATGGCCGCGAGCGCCCGCTCTTGGCCGTTGGCGGGTGGGGAGGTGAAGGGTCGCAGTGCGCATGCGTCAAGGCGGCATGTGGGTGGTGGCGGGGGGGGAGGAATGGAGCCGGACGGGCGCCTGACGATGGACGAGCAGCGCGTTGACGTCCCGACGTGTCCCGCAGGGCGTGCGGCATGCCTGTCACAATACGGGCGACGACGCAGGCAGCGCGTGGGCGTGGCCACTCGCGATACGGGTGACATGTGGCGCAAGAAGGGCGCGGTAACACAGGACGGGGTGAAGACGTAGAAGAGCGGTGACGCCACACGCCGGCGAGGGGCGTGGCCAAGCCGTTTGTTGGTGTGTGTGTGTGTGTGTGTCGGATGACCCATTTGCGCCGTGGGGGGGGGCGTGATTATGACGTCACACACAGGGTGGGCGGGGCGACATCGCTCGGCGGCGCTGAGGCGGACGGCGTCTCACGCGGGATGGGCGTGGCCAACCCGAACACCGGTGACGTAGAACGCATCGTGCGGCTGCGTCGCGGTGTTTGGTTGTTGGGGTGGGTAAAGGGGGCGTTCCCGTGACGTTCCACGCAGGTTGGGGGTGACGTACACGCAGGTTGGGGGTTGCCATCCCGTACACCGGTGACGTAGGACGCATCGCAATGTGCGGCAGCGTCGCGGTGTTTGGTTGTTGTGGGGGGGTAAAGGGGGCGTTCCCGTGACGTTCCACGCAGGTTGGGGGTGACGTGGCACGCAGGTGGTAGCTCCTCCTGCCCCACTCCACAAGTGGGTTTACATGTGGCCCCGGCACTGAGGAGGGAGTAAGATGGGCAAGAAACTGAAGGTGGGCAAGAGCCGCAAGGATAAATTCTACCATCTGGCCAAGGAGACAGGTAAACCTGGGGAGGGGGATAGGGAGGCACTGAGTGAGGGGACAGTGAGGGAGGGGACAGTGAGGGGATGAGGGAGGGGACAGTGAGGGAGGGAGGGGACAGTGAGGGAGGGGAGGGAGGGGAGGGAGGGGAGGGAGGGGACAGTGAGGGGATGAGGGAGGGGACAGTGAGGGAGGGGACAGTGAGGGGATGAGGGAGGGGACAGTGAGGGAGGGAGGGGACAGTGAGGGAGGGGAGGGAGGGGAGGGAGGGGACAGTGAGGGAGGGGACAGTGAGGGAGGGGAGGGAGGGGACAGTGAGGGAGGGGAGGGAGGGGACAGTGAGGGGGTGAGGGAGGGGACAGTGAGGGGACGAGGGAGGGGACAGCGAGGGGACGAGGGAGGGGACAGCGAGGGGACGAGGGAGGGGACAGTGAGGGGACGAGGGAGGGGACAGCGAGGGGACGAGGGAGGGGACGAGGGAGGGGACGAGGGAGGGGACAGGGAGGGGACGAGGGAGGGGACGAGGGAGGGGACAGCGAGGGGACGAGGGAGGGGACGAGGGAGGGGACAGCGAGGGGACGAGGGAGGGGATGAGGGAGGGGACAGCGAGGGGATGAGGGAGGGGACAGGGAGGGGACGAGGGAGGGGACAGCGAGGGGACGAGGGAGGGGACGAGGGAGGGGATGAGGGAGGGGACGGCGAGGGGATGAGGGAGGGGACGGCGAGGGGACGAGGGAGGGGACGGCGAGGGGACGAGGGAGGGGACGGCGAGGGGACGAGGGAGGGGACAGCGAGGGGACGAGGGAGGGGACAGCGAGGGGACGAGGGAGGAGACAGGGAGGGGACAGCGAGGGTCAGGACAGTGAGGGGGTGAGGGAGGGGACAGTGAGGGAGGGGGACAGTGAGGGAGGGGGACAGTGAGGGAGCAGTGATATGGAGGGGACACTGATCCATCAGCTGAGGGAGGGTGGTCCAGGGTAACCAGCAGGAGGTTTCCTTGCCCGTGTTTGACCTGATGCTGTGAGGCTTCATGGGGTCAGGGAGTAGATGTCGAGGATCCCAGGGTTACTCCCTCCCCACTGTATCCCGCTGTATCCCACTGGGGCGCTGCATCCCGCTGTATCCCACTGTCACCTCTGCCGGGCCTGTCCTGCCAGAGGGACTGGACACAACTTAAATTCCACCGGTTGCCGGATTCGAACCCGCGTCCCCAGAGCATTGGGCTGGGCCTCTGGGTCACTAACCCAGTGACATGACCACTTTACGCCACCCCCCTGCCCTGACCGATCCCCTGCTTTTCCACCCACTCCCCGTATCGCCTCAAGTCTCCAAAAATCCCTCCGACTCAGCCTGGAATAAACTCAACCTCGGAGCGTCCGCCGCTCTCTGTGGGGGGGGAGAGAGAGGGAACTCCGAAGGTTCACAACCCCCCTCCCCCCCACCCCCTCGAGCGAAGAAACCTCTCCTCGTCTCCGTCCAAAGTGGCCGACCCTTCGTCCTGAGACTTGGGACCTCCCCTGCGCTACCCTACCCTACCCTACCCCTGCCCTCACGAGCTCTAGACTCTGTCGCCAGAGGGGAAACATCCTCTCGCTATCGACCCTGTCAAAACCCGCCGAGAGTTTCCCACACTTCGTTCCAGAGAGTTCCAGACCCCCGCCACCTCTGGGTGAGAAAATTCCCCCCCTCGGATCCCCTCTTGCCCTGAATTTTCCCTCCCACCCCCCGCCGGGATATGAACCCCTCGACGGAGGGGAATAGGCCCTCCCTACCCACTGGGAATTTAACGCACCCCCATTAAACCTAAACCTCCCCTCGGCCCCAAAGAGAACAGCCCCAAAGCCCGTCCAATCTTTCTCCTCGTCGCTAAAACTCTCCGATCCTGGCAACGTCCCTCTGTAAACCTCCTCTGTACCCTCTCCGGTGGGATCGCGTCGCTCTGATAGTGCGGTGACCCGGGGACTGTACACAGGACTCCAGCTGTGGCCTAACCAGTGTTTTATACAGTTCAGGCATAACCCCCACCCCCCCCGGGCTCATAGATTCTGCACCTCGGCCGACAGAGGCATCGATCCCGTCTGCCTTCTCCACCACCCGGTCTGCCTGTCCAGGCACCTTCAGGGATACGCTACCCCCCTCCCCACAAGGTGCCTCTGTCCCTCTCCACTCCTCAGTGTCCCACTATTTATTGTGCGTTCCCCTTGCCTTGTTAGCCCTCCCCACAAATCCATCGACTCTTGCTTCCCCAGATTAAACTGCGTTGGCCGCTTCTCCGCCCTCCTGCCCAGTCCACCGATATATCGTCCTGCAGTCCGCGGCTACCCATCTCGGTCATCGACCACACGGCCGACTTTCCTATCGTCTGCGGGTTTCCTAATCGTGCCCCGAGGGAAGATAACGGGGGGGGAAATGGGAAATGTGCCCGCTTTGGTGGGAAGAATGTGGGGAAATTTGCAGACGACACAAAAATTGGCCGTGTGGTCGATAGTTGAAGAGGATAGCTGTCGTCTCCAGAAAGATATCAATGGTTTGGTTGAGTGGGCGGAGAAGTGGCAAATGGAATTCAGTCTGGAAAAGTGTGAGGTGTTGCATTTGGGGGGGTTGGGGGGGAGGGTGAATAAAGCAAAGGAATACTGAATAAACGGGAAGTTATTGAGAGGGGTTGAGGAAGCGAGAGACCTTGGAGAGCATGTCCACAGGCCCCTGGAGGTGGCTGGGCGGGTGGACAAGGTGGTCGAGAAAGCGCGTGGAATGCTTTCCTTTATTGGGCCTGGTGTTGAAGACAAAAGCAGGGATGTAACACTGCAGCTGTACAAAACGCTGGCTAGGCCACAGCTGGAATTTTTTGGGTACAGTTCTTGGTCACCGCATCACAGGAAGGATATCTTACTCTGGAGAGAGAGAGAGGGCAGAGGAAATTTACAAGAATGTCGGCCGGGCTGGAGAATCGGAGCGACGAGGGGGGATGGGATAGGCTGGGGTTGTTTCCCTCAGAACAGAGGAGGCTGAGGGGGTGGAGGTGAGCTAATTGAGGGGTACAAAATGGTGAGGGGCTTAGACAGGGCAGACAGGAAAGACCTGTTTCCTCTATTACCAGTGGGTATGGATTTAAAGGATTGGTAGAAGGATTAGAGGGGGACGTGAGGATAAAACTTATTCACCCAGAGGGGCGGTGGGTGTCTGGAATTTGCTGCCTGAGTTGGGGGTTGAGGCTGAAACGCTCGACGCGTTTATAAACGGTACCTGGACCTGCATCTGGAGCGCTGGAACCTGCAAGGATATGGACCAGGGGCTTGGGAAGCGGGATTAAAGCGAGGGGCTAGTTTCTTTATTCTCGTTTTGGCCAGCGCAGATACGATGGGCTGAATGGCCTCTCTCTGCACCGTAACTTTTCTTTGGTACTAATAGAAAGGCAGCGTATTGGTTAAATGGGGAGTGATTGCAGGACTCTGAGGTGCAGAGGGATCTGGGTGTCCTAGTGGATGGATCACAAAAAGTTAGTATGCAGGTGCAGCGGGTGATTAAGGCAAATGGAGAGTTGGCCTTTATTGTGAGGGGGGGGATGGAGTATAAAAGTCGGGAAGTCTCGCTCCGACTGTACAGGGCGTTGGTGAGCCTGCTCCTGGAGCACCTGTGGACAGTTTCAGTCTCCTCACCTCAGGATCGATACACTCGCATCGGAGGCCGTTCAGAGGAGGTTCACTCAGCCGATTCCTGGGATGAAGGGGGTTTGTCTGATGAGGAGAGGTTGAGCAGGTTGGGCCCCTGTACCCATTGGAGTTTAGAAGAATGAGGGGTGGTCTTATTGAAACATATCAGATTCTGAGGGAGGGAGGGGGGCTTGACAGGGTGGATGCTGAGAGGATGTTTCCCCCCTTCATGGTGGAGGGGGGGGAATCTAGAACGAGGGGTCTCCCATTGAAGACAGAGACGAGGAGGAATTTCCTCTCTGGGAGGGTCGTGAGTCTGTGGAATTCTCTCCTCCCCCCCTCCCACCCCAAGAGAGCAGTGGGGGCCGGGTCACAATATATTCAAGGCTGAGTTAGACAGGTTTCTGATCGACGAGGGAGGGGGGGGGTCGAGGGATATTGGGGGGTGGGGACAGGCAGGAAAGTGGAGTTAAGGCCACAATCTGATCTGCCGGAGCAGGCTCGATGGGCCGAATGGCCTCCTCCTCTTTCTTATGACCTGTGCTCTCGTGTTCAGTCCGAATCGTTGAACCTACGCCACAATAAAAAAAGCAAGGGAGCAAGGGTGGGGAATGGTTCCAGCTCTGCCAGGAACATGGGGTGGGGTGGGGGCCAGCGTGTGTTTACTGAACTGGATTGTTACCTCGCTACTCCTGTCTCCCCCCTTCAGGCTACCGCTCTCGATCGGCCTTCAAGTTGATTCAGCTCAACCGCAAGTTCCAGTTCCTGCAGAAGGCCCGGGCGGTCCTTGACCTCTGCGCGGCTCCAGGGGGATGGTAAGTGAGCGACCCCGATAGGCGCTGTCGGGGATTAATCGCACCCAGGCACTGTTTCGTCCGTAGGGAACCACCCCACCCACCGTTTATTACTTGTGCCCAAGGGAGACGGTACAACGAGAGCTACTGTACCGTCTCGTAGCTGAATACACCCAGACCTGTTCACAGCATTTTTACGGCCAATCGGTAAACTTTGCACAAACCCTATTCGCTTATTGGCGTAAGTCAACTGACCGATCCGTGTCCCAGTAAATTTCCGTTTCCCTCCCAACAGAGGTTGTGGTTGCGCAGATGCTTATCACAACCCTGCTTACATTCGGCCTGGGAGAGAACAAAATGGAATGTCTCAGGGCTCATCCTACAACTGTGGTCAGACAAGATGGTATTGTTCCTCAAGGCTGTAGTAATTTTTCTCTTAGGCCCAGGCGTACACTTCAACTTCTCCGTTAACCCTTTTAGCACCAAATGGGTTCCCTGCAGTTGCCTAGGCCACCACACTTTCCCACCCCCCACCCCGCCCTTTTGTCTTACAAGACCAATCCACCACCCTTAGCCAAGTTCTATGTATCCTAGTCGCCGGGCTTCATCCTCAGTGGGGGTCCTGATTCCTGAGGAGAGGGAGGGGAATAGATAGCTGGCTTGCCACCCGGACTCTGGGGGTTCTGTCGTCGGCAGACAGAGCGGGCGCCACAGAGGACGAGCTGGATAACCACGAGCAGGGTCAGAGACCTATGACCAGGTGTTTGAGGAGGGTTTTGAAAAGGTCCCCCAAACCAGCCACCGATATTAGGGAACCACCTCCCCCGGCCCCCAACCAGTCAAAAGGATTCTTCCTGGGCAACTGCATGGAGGAGGCTCACTTGGTCCTGATAGCTTCCAGCTGCAGACTCTGAATGGCGTCGACGGGGCCCTGGATGGTTGTGGAGAGAGTGGACGGTAAGGCGCTCGACCCCAAAGGCCTCAGGGTCAGTATAGCCAATGGTGCAGGTGCCCGCCCCATCGACAGGGAGGGTTTTGTACACCCCCCTGTTTCCACAAAAGCCAGGATGAGCCATTGCGGACAAGGGTAGGGTACCAATAAGTGGAATTTTGGCAAGAGTTGAGCCACTTCCAGACAAGAGGAGAACTCGTCTGGGCATACCAGCGGGCGCGGCAGGTCTGACTGAGCCGCAACGCTCTCAGGGCCAGTAAGTCAGGGCAAGCGGACTGATTTTTGTAATTGATTCTTCAGTGTAGCAGCCGTTAGAGGTCCGAGTGGAGGTGGAGTTGTTTGAGGCGAGATTGTATGATCGTTGGCGATCACACCCACCCACGTTAAAGTACGTGAGATTAGCCTCCGCTCTCGGGGCCTGCGAAAGGCACACCCTCTCGTTGGCCGTGCACTCCCAAAAGGCGGTCATAGGACCAGACTGGTTGTGGAACCGGAATCGGCCCTCCCGGCAGTCATAATCGGCGAGGTGGGCACAGGAACCCCAATGGCAGCTCGCCCACCCCGAGTACCACCCTAGGTATAATGTCTCCTGACGCATAGCCAGGCCGGGCCCCTTAACAACCGCAAAGGTGGGCTCCCGTCTCCAAATGGGGCTGCTCGATGCACGAGGGGCCCCTGTATTACCCCGGGACCGTGCGGAATCGGAGGGGACGGCCAGAAAATGCATCTCGGAGGAGGAGGAGGAGTTACACAGGAAAATGAGTACAAATCCGACATTTAGTTCGATTAACTTGCGAAGCTCAGGCCTGCGTTCTGCTGAACCGCGGAATTGGTATTCCGTGTCCCCTCGCAAGGACCACGCAGGACAGGATCCAAATCGGAGCCAGCATCCCGACGGCTCAGTTAAAGTTCCTGCTTCTTATGGTCTTATCTTGATGGGTAAGTGGGATCAAAGGTGACGGGGAGAAGGCGGGAGAATGGGGGTTGAGAAACTTATCAGCCATGATTGAATGGCGGAGCAGACTCGATGGGCCGAATGGCCTAATTTCTGCTCCTAGGTCTCATGGTCTACAAGCACTTCCGCCCGAGGTCAGCGTCCGTTTGAAATGCGAGGCGTGGGATCCACAAGGGTCGTCCTTCAACCTTCACGGCTGTACGGGTGGTGAGCAGGACTTGGAAAGGTCCCTCCCATCGAGGTTCCAAACAGTTCTTTATCTCCTGAGGGTCTTTACCAGGACTAGGTCCCCCGGGTTGGTATTGATGGCAGTCTTCAATGGTGGGTTTTTTCTGAGCTTCTACTACCTGTGAATGTAAGCTCTTGAGAGAATTAGTGAGCGCTATACAGTAGGTAACCATTCCCTCATCCATCGCGTGAGTGTCCATTTCCTTAGCAGACAAAGGTGGGGTCACTGGGAGGCACATAGGACGTCCCATCATAAGGGGAAAGGGAGGTGGTACGCTTAGGGTGAGAGCGCATAGTCATGAGCGCCAAGGGTAGAGAGCTTCAGGCCCTTTCAAACCAGTTTCTTCACCCAAAGTTTAGCCAGTTTGTTTTTCAGAATACCGTTTTGTCTTTTCACCGCCCCAGTAGACTGGGGGTGGTATGGGCAGGAAAGGTGATGGTTGCACTGTAAGGCCCTCAGCAGTTCCTTTATCACTTTAGCAGTAAAATGAGGCCCATTATCACTGGATAAAATCTCTGGTACCCCAAACCTGGGTATGTATTCATGTCACGACAATTTTACAACAATAACAGCATCGTTTCGTCAGGTGGGATACACCTCCACCCATCGCGAGGACAAACATACTAGAACTAAAACACAATTATATCCCATACATTTAGGCATTTGTATCAAGTCCATTTGTAGGTGCACAAACGGGGCCCCATGGCTGGAGTCACTGAGGGCGTCTTGCCTGGGTTATATCGTTGACCAAGCAGACATTGTGAAGCTATTTTAGCTGCCTTGACGAAAAACCCAGGCGCAATCCACATCTGCTGTGCCATTCTGTTCATCCCCCTCCTTTGCCCCAATATTCTCTACTCTATATAATGTCCTGCCAGGCGTTGACATAGGTATGACAGGTATTACTAATACAATGCCTATTGCCATATCACTATTCACTATACATTCGACATTCGTTCTATACACGCGTGTCAAACCCCTGAGCTGGCAATCGGTCAGTTCATGATTCCTGTGTCGTGAGAGATTCAATAAATGCTCTTTAGTTACCCATAAAGGGGCTACCCCTTCATTAATCTGTCTTAAGTTTTCTCGGGCTTGCTCCAGTGCCCAAGATCCATAGGTGCTGCATACATCATTTCTGCTTGCTTCGTCTCAAATATCTTTCCCTATTTCAATTAGTTTATTGATAGTCCCTGCATGACTTTCGAGCACGGTAGCCAGGCTCTGGATTAACCGTGTCACGCCCTGATCCGTATCTAATTGGGTATCCTGGATCTCCTGTCCTCGCTCTAGAATCTCCTTAAGCTTAAAGCTCGGGGTACAGACCTTCTGGTCAACAGGTTCTGAATTAACCAATGATGTCCCCATATTAATTATCGTAGCAGCATCATTTATCAGGCTGCGCTTAACGCGGTTCCCTCCCAAGCCTGATCGCACCTCGCCGTTGAACTGAACTGCTTCAGTCATCAATTGGCGCATCAGAGCCGTATAGAGTGCTTGGGTATGGGTTGGGCACCACTGGGGCAGGATGACACCGGATACATTCAAGACCACGGGTACCAGCTCATGGTGTACATTATCATACAAAACTTCCGATTAACCAGCACCAAACCATTCGTCGATCCTGGATGCATAGTCGGACAAGATGGGTCAGTCGGTGTGGTCTGAGGGGCTTCAATTATCTCTACTCAGACTGTGGGAGTAGAGGTGGGAGGTGGCTGGATAGTGGCGGACCTCCCACGCCCGATCTGAAGCAAACCCTTACTTCGATTCGAAAGCACTTGTTCTCCTACTGTTACATTTATCATTCCCCGTCGCCCGTCGCATTCGGCACTGTCCGTGCTGTGCCAAAGTTCCTCCTGCGGTGCGGGATGAGCAGTGATGATCCCCGACCTTGTTGCCAGTACTGATACGCCCACGTCCAGGATCGTAGATCTGTGGAGACATTAACATCGGCTCCCGTTCTCCGGGTTACCGCTTGGTCAATTGTCATGTATCTTTAACTGTGTGTAATTGCCTCCATTTACCTCCCGTTCTCATATCTACAAGTGCGCATGTATCACCTGTCATAGTTACCTCGTATGGTCCAAGCCTGTTCTCTCCGAGCTCACCTTGACCATCACCTTATTCCCCACTTGGTCCATTGTTGCTCTTTGGATTTGCCTGTTTCCAAATCCTTAATCACCTGTCGGTCTCTGACTTCCTTCCTTAACTCATGCAATTGCTTACTTATATCCCTCACATGTTCTCGCATCCTTCCTTTTAGTGGTCCTACATCTCCCACTCCTTCCGGTCTACTGTCTCCTGCTGCTGTCCCACTTCGGACCTCAGTTCCTTAAACAACTCTACAGTGCACCTTCTCGTCCTATCTTTCAATGGCTCAGTATCTTCGCTTCCAGTGGTGGTTCTCGCTGGGAACCGCTTAACTCTGCCTGTCGTCAAGGTGTTAATCCCTGTGGTCTTACTCTCTGTAGCTCACAGGCACATTAATCTAGTCAGTAATACATCTATTTAGCCTTTTCCCAGCTTTCCCTTTACCTGTATCTATCTTGTGGTAAATTGTTAAGTATTATTTCTCCTTACCCTACAATTGCCTCAATTACAGACACTGAATAATTTTACCTCTTCAGGCTTTTTTTTCTGACCACAATCATCTTGATTCTCTTGAGGTCAGTTCCTCTATTGTCTTGATTGTTTAAGATGTTTCCTTACTCTTTAGGCCATATTAACTATTCCATTTCAACGGGGATCTCTGTGTCTAGATCTTTGCTTATCTCCCCCTGTGCGGCTCCAATGTCTCAGTTGATGGTCCGATTATCAACTTCAGTTTCCTTAAAACAGTTTGTATATTTTCCTTCCCTTAACTCATTCTCCTAGTTGCCTCAGACCATTTTACACATGTGACAGCTACCATCTTATCTTGCTCAGGTTGCCTGGAGAGGCGTTCAAATAAATAAAATATTCTCATAACAGTTTTAAAAACAGAAATCGGGCATTGACATGTTTTGCTTCCTTATCTTCTTCTCAAACAACGTTCTGTTGTCTCGAAAGCAACCCACTAAATTGTGTCTGATCCCTTTCCTTTTAGAATTATCCCAGATTCATTAACTCGGCCAAAAACTGGATTTCTGCCAAACTTTGTCAAGGTCTTGAGCTTAGCTTCATATTTTGGGAACAGACTTGACAAACACAAAAGCTCGCAGCATTTGAATGAGTGCCAATTGTTGTCAAAAACCCTTTCAAATGAAAATCCCCTTTTGAGAACTTTATCAAGAGCCAAACCTCAAATTTTTAAGCTTTGTAAGAACTGTAATTTACGCGATCAACATTAAAGCAACCTCTTTTTCCATGTGTAATGATTCGTATCCAGATTAGAAGTCCCCTATGTTTATCGACACATTCTTTAACTTTGGATAGCATCCTCGTTATTCAAAAGTAACCTGTTAAATTACACTGCACTTTACACATCTCCAGATTGTCCCAAATTCAAATCCCAGTGCCGTTGGGATGCAGATTTCCTTTGATATTTAATTCATCTCTTCAAAAGAAACCCCTTTTTATCCATTGGAACCACCCAGACCGTGTGTTGATGTCTTTTGGTTTTCCTGGCATCCTTCCGAATTTCAGGTAATCCTTTTTTACCCCCTCAGAATTTCAGAATACCAACTCGTATGTATCGATCCCAATCAGCTTGGAAGCTGATGATGAGGGTTATTCCCTACTAGTCTGCAAGGGGGGGGTGGTACAAGGGTTGGTTCATCTCAAAACAAAGACAAGCCCTGTTTTATCTTTACACTACCTTTAAATTATGATTTTTGCCAGAAATCTCAACTCAAACCTTATACTCAAAACTTTGGAATGTTTGAGTAAACTTTCCCTTTAATCTAACATGGGACTTTCGACTCTATAGTGCTCGACTACACACACACACATGACAATTCAGGGAAGAAAACACATTAAGGCTCACAAACAAATGCACGCAAACAAACACATATATAAAGGTATGTATTTATATTCCTATAATATTGAACTTAACTCTAAACGAAGCTTCAAGTAGCAGTGGGGGTGGGGGGGAAATAAAGGGATCTTGAAGGCTCCACCTATAGGGACAGTCAAACTGACTGAAGCTCATATTTCCCCTGCTACTGCCTGTCACTGCTCACTAACCCCCTAGGGGTACCCTCCCTCTCTCCCTCTCTCTCTCTCTCTCTCCCTCTCTCTCTCTCTCTATCTCTCTCTCTCTCTCTCTCTCTCTCCCCCTCTCCCCCTCTCCCTCTCTCCCTCTCCCTCCCTCTCTCCCTCTCTCTCTCTTCAGCACAAACAGCTCTTGTAACTTAGATCAATTCATTTTTTTTTTGTTACAGAAAATTCAGTAGCAGACCTTTCTACTACTAAGGTACTTTTCACCAATCAGCCCACTCACACACTCAAGGGGTCCCGGACCCCGAGATGCAATCACACACCCACCCACACACCCACACACACACACACACACACACACACACTCGGTACCAACTCCAGGGGCTACTGACCTCGAGTATGTCCTAAACCTAAACTCCAGAGGCTACCGACCTCGAGTATATCCTGGTCAGAGCAGTCCCGGACCACGGCGACTAATCTCCGAGATACTTAAATAGACGACTTACCCTAAGAGTCAGCCCACAGGCAGATCGCGGGTCAACGAACCCACAGAAGCCCAAATCGGGGGCTGCCGCGGACTGAGGAGTCCTTGAACCGGCGAGGTCCTAACACTGGCGCTCCGTGGCCTGACCTTAGGGGTCAGTCATCTCGGTGGGACCTCCAGGAAACTGTCGGAGATTAATCACACCCAGGCACCATTTCGTACGTAGAAACCCCCATTTATTACTTGTGCACAAGGGAGACAGTACAATGAGAGTGACTGTACCCTCTTGTAGCAGAATACACGCAGACCTGTTAAAAACATTTTTACAGCCGATCAGTAAATTTTGCACAAACCTATCCGCTTATTTGCATAAGTTAACTGACCAATCTATGTCCCAGTAAATTGCCATTTCCCTCACAACAGAGGTTGTGGTTACGCAAATGCTTATCACAACCCTGGTTACATTCGGCCTCGGAAGGAACAAAATGGAATGTCTCAGGGCTCATCCTACAACTGTGGTCAGACAAGATGGTATTGTTTCTCAAGGCTGTAGTAATTTTTCTCTTAGACCCAGGCATACACTTCAACTTCTCCATTAACACCTTTAGCACCAAATGGGTTCCCTGCAGTTGCCTAGGCCACCACAGTGCCAGGGTCCTGCCTCTCTGCCTCTCTCTCTGTCTCTATCTCACCATCTCTCTCTCTCTCTCTCTCTCTCTATGACGGTGCGGCACTCCCTCAGTACTGACCCCCCGACAGTGCGGCACTCCCTCAGTACTGACCCTCCGACAGCGCAGCACTCCCTCAGTACTGACCCCCCGACAGTGCGGCGCTCCCTCAGTACTGACCCCCCGACAGTGCGGCGCTCCCTCAGTACTGACCCTCCGACAGTGCGGCGCTCCCTCAGTACTGACCCTCCGACAGTGCGGCGCTCCCTCAGTACTGACCCTCCGACAGCGCGGCGCTCCCTCAGTACTGGCCCTCCGACAGCGCGGCGCTCCCTCAGTACTGACCCTCCGACAGCGCGGCGCTCCCTCAGTACTGACCCTCCGACAGCGCGGCACTCCCTCAGTACTGACCCTCCGACAGTGCTGCACTCCCTCAGTACTGACCCCCCGACAGTGCGGCACTCCCTCAGTACTGACCCTCCGACAGTGCAGCACTCCCTCAGTACTGACTCTCTGACAGTGCGGCACTCCCTCAGCACTGACCCTCCGACAGCGCGGTGCTCCCTCAGTACTGACCCTCCGACAGCGCGGCACTCCCTCAGTACTGACTCTCTGACAGTGCGGCACTCCCTCAGTACTGACCCCCCGACAGTGCGGCACTCCCTCAGTACTGACCCTCCGACAGTGCGGCACTCCCTCAGTACTGACCCTCCGACAGTGCGGCGCTCCCTCAGTACTGACCCTCCGACAGCGCGGTGCTCCCTCAGTACTGACCCTCCGACAGCGCGGTGCTCCCTCAGTACTGACCCTCCGACAGTGCGGCACTCCCTCAGTACTGACCCTCCGACAGTGCGGCACTCCCGCCTGACTGCAGTGCAGTGGCAGTGTAGATGTTTGATCAAGTGTCTGGAGTGAGATTTGAAACTGGAATCCTTTGCTTCCAAGTGAGTGTGTTCCCAGCTGATCCACAGCTGAAGTTGCTGCATGCGTTTGCTGGGAAGGTGAGACTGAGGGAAGGCCTTGCTTTGCCAAGTCTCTGATATATTTGACTCTCTCTTGTTGCAGGTTACAGGTAGCAGCCAATTTCATGCCGGTTTCCAGCCTGGTGATTGGTGAGTACTTCACACATTTTATCAAGCGAGTCTTCTCCTGATCCTTGCATCATTTTCCATCTGTTACCTAATCTTTAGCTGACCTGGAGCTGGGGGCATGAACGCAGAGGACTTACAAAACTTGCCCATTACCTGAAGACAGTGCAGCATTGTGGGCAGGTACAGCACGGGTTAGATACAGTGTAGAGCTCCCTCTACATTACCCTGACAGTGTGTCCCCCCCACTTTATACCCAGTGTCAGCATCGAGCGCTCCCAGGGCAGGTACAGCACGGGTTAGATACAGTGTAGAGCTCCCTCTACATTACCCTGACAGTGTCCCACCTCTCCCTACTTTATACCCAGTGTCAGCATCGAGCGCTCCCAGGGCAGGTATAGCACGGGTTAGATACAGTGTAGAGCTCCCTCTACATTACCCTGACAGTGTCCCACCTCTCCCTACTTTATACCCAGTGTCAGCATCGAGCGCTCCCAGGGCAGGTACAGCAATGGTTAGATACAGTGTAGAGCTCCCTCTACATTACCCTGACAGTGTCCCCCCCCTACTTGATACCCAGTGTCAGCATCGAGTGCTCCCAGGGTAGGTAAGAATTTCTTATCCGCTCTCTGTTTTCCAGGCGTTGACCTCGTCCCGATTAAAGCCATTCCCAACGTTGTGACTCTCCAGGAGGACATCACCACAGAGAAATGTCGGCAGGTAAGTCTGGGCATTATCCTGTCTCTGTGCCTGTACACTACTGTACCCTGGATTATTAGTCCAGTAACATAACCCCTACACTACTGTACCCTGGATTATTAGTCCAGTAACGTAACCCCAACACTACTGTACCCTGGATTATTAGTCCAGTAACATAACCCCTACACTACTGTACCCTGGATTATTAGTCCAGTAACATAACCCCTACACTACTGTACCCTGGATTATTAGTCCAGTAACGTAACCCCTACACTACTGTACCCTGGATTATTAGTCCAGTAACATAACCCCTACACTACTGTACCCTGGATTATTAGTCCAGTAACGTGACCCCTACACTACTGTACCCTGGATTATTAATCCAGTAACGTAACCCCTACACTACTGTACCCTGGATTATTAATCCAGTAACGTAACCCCTACACTACTGTGCCCTGGATTATTAGTCCAGTAACGTAACCCCTACACTACTGTACCCTGGATTATTAATCCAGTAACGTAACCCCTACACTACTGTACCCTGGATTATTAGTCCAGTAACATAATCCCTACACTACTGCACCCTAGATTATTAGTCCAGTAACGTAACCCCTACACTACTGTGCCCTGGATTATTAGTCCAGTAACGTAACCCCTACACTACTGTGCCCTGGATTATTAGTCCAGTAACGTAACCCCTACACTACTGTACCCTGGATTATTAGTCCAGTAACGTAACCCCTACACTACTCTACCCTGGATTATTAGTCCAATAACATAACCCCTACACTACTGTACCCTGGATTATTAGTCCAGTAACGTAACCCCTACACTACTGTACCCTGGATTATTAGTCCAGTAACGTAACCCCTACACTACTGTACCCTGGATTATTAGTCCAGTAACGTAACCCCTACACTACTGTACCCTGGATTATTAGTCCAGTAACGTAACCCCTACACTACTGTACCCTGGATTATTAGTCCAGTAACGTAACCCCTACACTACTGTACCCTGGGTTATTAGTCCAGTAACGTAACCCCTACACTACTGTACCCTGGATTATTAGTCCAGTAACGTAACCCCTACACTACTGTACCCTGGGTTATTAGTCCAGTAACGTAACCCCTACACTACTGTACCCTGGATTATTAGTCCAGTAACATAACCCCTACAGTACTGTATCCTGGATTATTAGTCCAGTAACGTAACCCCTATACTACTGTACCCTGGATTATTAAACCAGTAACGTAACCCCTACACTACTGTACCCTGGATTATTAGTCCAGTAATGTAACCCCTACACTACTGTACCCTGGATTATTAGTCCAGTAATGTAACCCCTACACTACTGTACCCTGGATTATTAGTCCAGTAATGTAACCCCTACACTACTGTACCCTGGATTATTAGTCCAGTAACGTAACCCCTACACTACTGCACCCTGGATTATTAGTTCAGTAACGTAACCCCTACACTACTGTACCCTGGATTATTAGTCCAGTAACGTAACCCCTACACTACTGTACCCTGGGTTATTAGTCCAGTAACGTAACCCCTACACTACTGTACCCTGGATTATTAGTCCAGTAACGTAACCCCTACACTACTGTACCCTGGGTTATTAGTCCAGTAACGTAACCCCTACACTACTGTACCCTGGATTATTAGTCCAGTAACATAACCCCTACAGTACTGTATCCTGGATTATTAGTCCAGTAACGTAACCCCTATACTACTGTACCCTGGATTATTAAACCAGTAACGTAACCCCTACACTACTGTACCCTGGATTATTAGTCCAGTAATGTAACCCCTACACTACTGTACCCTGGATTATTAGTCCAGTAATGTAACCCCTACACTACTGTACCCTGGATTATTAGTCCAGTAATGTAACCCCTACACTACTGTACCCTGGATTATTAGTCCAGTAACGTAACCCCTACACTACTGTACCCTGGATTATTAGTCCAGTAACGTAACCCCTACACTACTGCACCCTGGATTATTAGTTCAGTAACGTAACCCCTACACTACTGTACCCTGGATTATTAGTCCAGTAACGTAACCTCTAC
>NW_027598763.1:0-37044 GCF_964194155.1 Cetorhinus maximus
CCGCACTGTCGGAGGGTCAGTACTGAGGGAGCTCCGCACTGTCGGAGGGTCAGTACTGAGGGAGTCCCGCACTGTTGATGGTGCCGTCTTCAGGATGAGATGTTAAACCGAAGCCCCCAACTCCCTCTCAGGTGGATGTAAAAGATCCCATGGCCGCTACACCCCTCCCTATCTCTGTAACCTCCTCCCGCCCCTACACCCCTCCTATCTCTGTAACCTCCTCCAGCCCCTACACCCCTCCCTATCTCTGTAACCTCCTCCAGCCGCTACAACCCCTCCCCATCTCTGTAACCTCCTCCAGCCCCAACAACCCTCCCTATCTCTGTAACCTCCTCCAGCCCCTACACACCTCCATATCTCTGTAACCTCCTACACCCCCTCCCTATCTCTGTAACTTCCTCCAGCCCCTACACCCCTCCCTATCACTGTAACCTCCTCCAGCCCCTCACCCCTCCCTATCTCTGTAACCTCCTCCAGCCCCTTACAACCCTCCCTATCTCTGTAACTCTCCAGCCCCTACACCTCTCCCTATCTCTGTAACCTCCTCCAGCCCCTACACCCCTCCCTATCTCTGTAACCTCCTCCAGCCCCTACACTCCTCCCTATCTCTGTAACCTCCTCCAGCCTCTACACCCCTCCCTATCTCTGTAACCTCCTCCAGTCCCTACACCCCTCCCTATCTCTGTAGCCTCCTCCAGTCCCTACACCCCTCCCTATCTCTGTAACCTCCTCCAGTCCCTACACCCCTCCCTATCTCTGTAACCTCCTCCAGCCCCTACACCCCTCCCTATCTCTGTAACCTCCTCCAGCCTCTACACCCCTCCCTATCTCTGTAACCTCCTCCAGTCCCTACACCCCTCCCCTATCTCTGTAACCTCCTCCAGTCCCTACACCCCTCCCTATCTCTGTAACTTCCTCCAGTCCCTACCCCTCCCTATCTCTGTAACCTCCTCCAGCCCCTACAACCCTCCGAGATCTCTGCGCTCCTCCAATTCCAGCCTCTTGACCATCCCCCGATTCCCATCGCTTCACCATTGGCGGCCGTGCCTTCAGCTGCCTGGGGGGCCCTGAGCTCTGGAATTCCCTCCCTAAACCTCTCCACCTTTTTGTCTCTCTGTCTCTCTCTCTCTCTCTTTCTCCCTCTCTTTCTCTCCTGCCTCAGTCTCTCTCTCTCTCTCTCTCCTGCCTCGGTCTTTCTCTCTCTCTTTCTCTCTCTCTCTGTCTCTTTCTCTTGCTCTCTCTCTCTCTCCCCGTCTCTCCTCCTTTAAGAAGCTCCTAAAGCCGACCCTGTGACCGAGCTTTTGGTCGCCTGTCTGGAATATCTGCTCCTGTTGGTTCTCCCTCACTGGAGTGTCAGCCTCCATATAGTTCTCAAGCCGCTGGAGTGGGTCGGAGACGAGGAGGGGTTTCTCCTCTCGCTAGAGAGGGCTCGAGTCGCTGAATATATTCAAGGTCGCTCTGGGCAGATTCTTCAACCATGGCTGGGGGGGGAAGGTCAGTGGGGAAGGGGAGGGAAGGGGTGGAGGGGTATGGGGTACGGAGAGGGAAAGTGGAGATGGGCTGGAGGATCAGCCATGATGATACTGAATGGTGTAGCAGGCTCGAGGGGCCGAGTGGCCTTCTCCTGCTCCGAATCCGTGCGTTCTGAAGGAGCAATGACCTCCTGACTCCAGGGGTGAAGGGGAGGGTGAGCTGGTGTGGTTGAGAGTGCTACCCACCACGGGACAGTCAGACACTCCGAGGGTCCTTTCAGAGAGACTCAAACTGGGGAGGGGAGGACATGAAGAAGGGCCCTGTGAGAAATGAGACCTTAGACAGGAGACGGCCAATAAAACCACCGTCAATCGCCCACAGGAGGCGTCGTTCCAGCAAAGGGATCCCAACGGCTAGCAAACCCTTACTTTCCGATATTGTCTAGGCCCTGCCGGCCTCTTCACCGTGGAGGAGCTCGGATTTGTACCAACTGCTCATTGTCTCAGAGCACCTTCCAGCCAGTTCAATACCTCTCCAGTTTGGAGCATGCTCCTTGTTGTACTGCAGGGGAAAGGCACAGTCCATCCCACTCCTGACTTGTGCCTTGTAGATGGTGGACAGGCTTTGGGGAGTCAGGAGGTGAGTTACTCTCCGCAGGATTCCCAGCCTCTGACCTGCTCTTGTAGCCACAGTATTTATATGGCTGGGTCCAGTTCAGTTTCTGGTCAATGGTAACCCCCAGGATGTTGATAGTGGGGGATTCAGTGATGGTAATGCCATTGAATGTCAAGGGGCGATGGTTAAATTCTCTCTTGTTGGAGGTGGTCATTGCCTGGCACTTGTGTGGCGTGAATGTTACTTACCACTTGTCAGCCCCGCGCCTGGATATTGTCCAGGTCTTGCTGCATTTGGACATGGGCTGCTTCAGTATCTGATGAATGAGATTAGCCCTCTTCCTTACAGGGTGCAGGCAACTGATTTTATTCCGAGGCCTGTCTCTTAGCCTTCGCCTGCCCATCTCGGCACTCTGAACTCTGAACTCTATGACCTGAACCTTTGAACTCTGCATTGATTGCTCCCCTGTAGCCTCTATAACTAACCTCAGCACTGCAATGACTGCAGCTGTAATTTGTTCTAATGCTCTTCATTGGCTCTGAGGGGGCGGGGGAGTGGGGGTGGGGCGGGGTTGTGGGGCATCCTGAGGATGTGTACGGTGATATACGAATGCAGGTTCACCCAGTTTTTTTTAATCGATCTTTCTGCCTGCCTCTTTCTCTCTCTCTCTCCCTCCCCATTCCTGGTTTTTCCCTGGCAGTTTCCACACAACTGCCTGGTCGCCAGAGGTTGAGCCCTGATAGGGCTCCGGGTGTCACTGCACAGCCTTCCTGGCCTCCTCTGCTAATCTCGCCCCAGGCTTCTCGGGCCTCCTTTGGGCCAAGCTGACCCGGTCCTTGGGAGGAATCAGCGCATGGACCACGAACCTGCCTTCTCCCCCTCACCCCCCTCCCAACAACAGGTCCCGGCGGCAATCTGCTCCATACTTCTGGCCTTACCCGCAGGCCTTTGAAAGCTGACAGTTTAGGGAATATCCCACGCTCCCGGAGCTCTGCTGACCTGTTCCCCTCCATCTGACACCCTCCATCGCACGTCAGTTCATCCAAAACTCTGCTGGCCCCCCCACTGTCCCACCTCGCACTGATCCCCTTACCCCCCCCAGCGCCCCGAGTGGTGTCCGATTGCTCAGGGTTGAGCCTGTTCGCTAATGTGCCTCTGAGGTGGACTCGGGGACCTTTTATGCTGTTTGAGGCGCTATATAGATGCAGGGTGATGTATATTTGACAAGGAACAATTTGCGGGACCACTGAAGAGAGAACGGGGTGGCGGCGGGGGTGGGGGTGGGGGAGACTAACGGGATAGCTCTTTCGACGGGGCCAGCACAGGCATAACAGGCCGAATGGCCTCCTCCTGCCCGTGAGAGTCTCCGGTCGCTATTTTACTCGAAGCCTGTTTGCCTTGGCTCCGCTGGAAGATGAAGACCTTGCGCCTGGGCTGCTGGTCCCCTTTGTGGAGCAGCTACTCCCTGACGCTTGACCTCGAGGGCCCAGGGCTCCACGCTGGGCCTGCTTTAGGATCGGCAGCTCCCGGGGGGGAAAGGATTCCCCGGAGAAGCTTCCGGAATAGGTCGCCGCTCTCCCCCGTGAAGCCGAGGCGGCGACGGCGGACTGCGGCTGCTGACAGGACGGAGGGAAAGTAGGCCGGAGCCTTCAGGGTTGTCCACGAGATTCATGGGCATTTCTGGGGGATTATGCTAATGAGGCAGCGTCAATCTCCGGAATTAGGTTAATTGGGATTCGCAGCGTCGCAGTTCGAGTTGAGTCCTACCTCCCTCCCTCTCCCTGCGGCCGTCAAGCTACCGATCCTGACTAGCGGCAGTCGCTATGGTAATGGGGGAGGAGGTTGGCGATGCTCTGAGCTGTTTTCAGGGTGACCGGTCCGTGTTGGCTGGGCCTCTGTCCGGAGCAGTGACCGGGATTAACCGGCCGGTGGTGAGGTAGCTGCGGGGGGGGGGAGTTCCCGCCCACACTCGGGCCTCTCTCTCCCTCTCCTTTGCCCTCCTCTCCGGAGCAGGCCCGAAGCCTTCCGGATTTGCCAGGCCCGGTGCGCCAACTTGACACCCGGCCGCCTCCCCGCGTGTGACCTCCGCGTGCCACTTGAAACGAGACGAGAGAACTGGCTCGGGACGGTCCCAAAAGCGCTCCGCGGCCAGTAGGAAACGCGGCAGCCGATCTGCGCACAGCAAGATCCCACGCAGCGCAATGGGCTAACGGCGCGGATTGAGCCTGTTTTTTTTTCCCAGTGATGTTGGTTGAGGGATTTTTTTTTCCCCTTGACAATAGGAAAACTACCCCACCTTCCCCCCATCCACACCGCCCCCCCGCCGCCTCACCAGCTCTTGTTTCTTATCCATTCACCCGATATATAGGCTTCGGCGGCAAGGTTGGCATCTATTGCCCATCCCTAACTGCCCCTCAGGGAGGTGGTGGTGAGCCGCCCACAATTGAGGGTCTCGCTCGGCCATTTCGGGGGGGGCAGTTTAAGAGTCGACCACGTGGCTGTGGGTCTGGAGTCACGTGTAGGCCAGACTGGGTAAGGAGGGCAGATTTCCCCCCCTAAAGGGGGCATTAGTGACCCAGGTGGGTTTTTATGACAATCGATGATGGTCGTCATGGTCACCGTCACTGAGAATCGCTTTATATTCCCAGATTTATTTTTATCCATTCACGGGATGTGGGTGTCGCTGGCCGGGCCCAGCATTTATTGCCCGTCCCTAATTGCCCCTTGAGAAGGTGGTGGGTGAGCTGCCTTCTTGAGCCGCTGCAGTCCCTGTGGTGTAGGTACACCCACCGCGCTGTTAGGGAAGGAGTTCCAGGATTTGGACCCAGCGACAGTGAAGGAACGGCCGATATATTTCCCAAGTCAGGATGGTGAGTGGCTCGGAGGGGAACTTCCAGGTGGTGGTGTTCCCCATGTGTCTGCTGCCCTTGTCCTTCTAGATGGCAGTGGTCGTGGGTTTGGAAGGTGCTGTCTAAGGAGCCTTGGTGAGTTCCTGCAGTGCATCTTGTAGATGGTACACACGCTGCTGCTACTGTGCGTGGGTGGTGGAGGGAGTGAATGTTTGTGGATGGGGGGCCGATCGAGCGGGGCTGCTTTGTCCTGGACGGTGTTGAGCTTCTTGAGTGTTGTGGGAGCTGCACTCATCCAGGCAAGTGGAGAGTATTCCATCACACTCCTGACTTGTGCCTTGTAGATGGTGGACAGGCTTTGGGGAGTCAGGAGGTGAGATACTCACCACAGGATTCCCAGCCTCTGACCTGCTCCTGTAGCCACAGTATTTATATGGCTGGTCCAGTTCAGTTTCTGGTCAATGGTAACCCCCAGGATGTTGAAAGTGGGGGATTCAGTGATGGTAATGCCATTGAACATCAAGGGGAGATGGTTAGATTCTCTCTTGTTGGAGATGGTCATTGCCTGGCACTTGTGTGACACGAATGTTACTTGTCACTTGTCAGCCCAAGCCTGGATATTGTCCCTCCGACAGTGTGGCGCTCCCTCAGCACTGACCCTCCGACAGTGCAGCGCTCCCTCAGTACTGACCCTCCGACAGTGCGGCACTCCCTCAGTACTGACCCTCCGACAGTGCGGCACTCCCTCAGCACTGACCCTCCGACAGTGTGGCACTCCCTCAGTACTGACCCTCCGACAGTGCGGCGCTCCCTCAGTACTGACCCTCCGACAGTGCAGCTCTCCCTCAGTACTGACCCTCTGACAGTGCAGCTCTCCCTCAGTACTGACCCTCCGACAGTGCGGCACTCCCTCAGTACTGACCCTCCGACAGTGCGGCGCTCCCTCGGTACTGACCCTCCGACAGTGCGGCGCTCCCTCAGCACTGACCCTCCGACAGTGCGGCGCTCCCTCAGCACTGACCCTCCGACAGTGCGGCGCTCCCTCAGTACTGACCCTCCGACAGTGCGGCGCTCCCTCAGCACTGACCCTCCAACAGTGCAGCACTCCCTCGGCACTGACCCTCCGACAGTGCGGCGCTCCCTCAGTACTGACCCTCCGACAGTGCGGCGCTCCCTCAGCACTGACCCTCCGACAGTGCGGCACTCCCTCAGCACCGGCACTGGGAGCATGGGCCTGGATGATGGAGCTCGAGTCTCTGTGTGTGTGTGTGTGTGTGTGTGTGTGTGTGGGGGCACTGGACCCAGTCCCACGTGACTCACAGCGAGTGAGTTATGGCTGACACACTGAGCACAGGAACAAGCCATAAAATTCCTACCCCATTTGAAATATCAATTTGCGGAGATCTGATTAAGTCCCCGGCACATCTAATTTACATCGAAACGATAAGGACCTAATTGGAATCAGTGGAAGAGGGGTTGCCAATGGCAACTGTTTATTTGGAGTTACATTAGTAACGGCCCTAATCGCACAATAATCAGATAATTACTAGGCTCGGGCCTACGCGGTTGTAATTAGAAGCTACTTAATTGTCATTGCATTTTACGAAGGCACTAATTAATGTTGAAGAAATTCAGTGTGAGGACATGGTAAACACAACAAAACCAATTGCGATTGGGCAATGGGGAGGGGGACAGGGGGTATCTGAGAGATTAAACCTTCCTGCACGGCCTCGCAAAGCAGGATAGATTTGCATTTCTCTAGCGCCTTTCCCCGCCTCCCAACGTCCCCAGTGCTTCAGGGCCAGTGACGTACTTTGTTTTTAAGTGAGGCCACTGCTGTGCTGGAGGGTACGCCAGTTGCAGCACAGCAAGATCCCGCGTTCAGCGATGCGACACTGAACCCAGGTTATCGGTGCTTTTTTTTTGTCACCGATTTCGGGTTGAGGGATAAATGTCAGGCCCCAGGACACCGGAGAGAACTCACGCCTCCCCCCCACCCCCCGGCGCTCCCTCAGCGCTGACCCTCCGACAGTGCGGCGCTCCCTCAGTACTGACCCTCCGACAGTGCGGCGCTCCCTCAGTACTGACCCTCCGACATTGCGGCGCTCCCTCAGTACTGACCCTCCGACAGTGCGGCGCTCCCTCAGTACTGACCCTCCGACAGTGCGGCACTCCCTCAGTACTGACCCTCTGACAGTGCGGCGCTCCCTCAGTACTGACCCTCCGACAGTGCGGCACTCCCTCAGTACTGACCCCCCGACAGTGCGGCACTCCCTCAGTACTGACCCTCCGACAGTGCGGCACTCCATCAGTACTGACCCTCTGACAGTGCGGCACTCCCTCAGTACTGACCCTCTGACAGTGCGGCACTCCCTCAGTACTGTCCCTGGCTGTCTTGACTAAGACAATGTTGGCACGAGAGTGGATGTGGGGGGTGGAGGTGGGGGAAAGGGGCAGGAGAAGGACAGGCCTCATTGACAGATGGCCAACACCCTCATCTCTTCTTCAGGCAGGCGAAAGACACCTTTATTTGGGCCTTACCCAAAATGGCGGCTGGCGGGAAATATTGGCCAGTTCCTGTCCACCATATTGGTTTGTGTAGTGGCCAATTTACACTTGCGTTCATATCTTCAAACTGGAATCTCCCATTGGATTCGTCAGAAGTTAATCCTTATTGGAGTATAAAAGTAGGGAAATCTTCCTACAAATGGACAGTTTTGGTCACCTTACTTAAGGAGGGATAGACTTACATTGGAAGCAGTCCGGAGAAGGTTCACTGGGCTGATTCCCGGGATGAAGGGGGTTTGTCTTATGAGGAAAGGTTGAGCAGGTTGGGCCCTGTACCCATTGGAGTTTAGAAGAATGAGAGGTGACCTTATTGAAACATATAAGATCCTGAGGGGAGGGAGTTTGACAGGGTGGATGCTGGGAGGATGTTTCCCCCTCTCGTGTGGGAATCTAGAACGAGGAGGGGGGGGGCACAGTTTCAGAATAAGGGGTCTCCCATTGAAGACGGAGATGAGGAGGAATTTCTCCTCTCAGAGGGTGGTCAGTCTGTGGAATTCTCTCCCCCCAAGAGAGCAGTGGGGACCGGGTCACTGAATATATTCAGGGCCGAGTTAGAGAGATTTCTGATCGACCGGGGGGGGTGAAGGTTTATGGGGGGGGGACAGGCAGGAAAGTGGAGTTAAGGTCCCAGCAGATCAGCCATGATCTTATAGAATGGAGCAGGCTCGATGGGCCGAATGACCACCTCCTGCTCCCGATTTGTATGACCTCCCGGGCAGTTTGGTGGTTAAAGCGGGTGGGCCTGAAGGCGGAGAGGGTGGATACCTCACCTGGCCGTGGGTTTTGCCGAGTGATAATTCAGGAGTTGGACCTATTTCGGTGCCAGTGATTCCCAGTACACGGTGTTCGTCTCTGACAGTCACTGACGCTGACCTGAGGAAAAGCCTGGGCCTCTCTAATTGTCCCTGACATTCTGGGAGTAATTGATCACATCAATAATGTCTGATTGCAAATCGACAGGACCCATCAGAGAGTCGAACGCGCACAACTCCGAGGAGCCTAAATCAATCCGCTGCTTAACATCCCGGCCCACTCTCCCCACTCTCCGTTAATGATCCCATTAGTGCCACACAAAGCAATTTGTATGGAGAAGTGATGTTGCTTTTAGAAGAGTGTAATTGTGTCTGTATTTCTTTTTAGAGCACTTGGTATTATGTCAATCGCTCAAATTATCTGGCACTTAGAAACCTCAGCATCGTATTGAGCAGCTTGTCAGGATTGATGTGAATATCAGAAAAGGAGGCGATTGTTCTCTAACTTAACCCCTTGGTAGCCTCTGAAGAGACAACTCTCAGTTTTTTGCCTATAATCAGGCCTAATCCAGTAGGCTAGCGAGGCCTAGTCAAGTAGGCTAGCGAGGCCCAGCCAAGTAGGCTAGCGAGGCCTAATCAAGGCAGCTAGCAAGGCCTAGTCAAGTAGACTAGCGAAACCCAGTCAAGAAGGCTAGCAAGGCCTAGTCAAGCCAGCTAGCGAGGCCCAGTCAAGTCGGCTAGCGAGGCCCAGTCAAGTAGGCTAGCGAGGCCCAGTCAAGTAGGTTAGCGAGGCTCAGTCAAGTCGGTTAGCGAGGCCCAGTCAAGTCGGTTAGCGAGGCCCAGTCAAGTAGGCTAGCGAGGCCCAGTCAAGTAGGCTAGCGAGGCCCAGTCAAGTAGGCTAGCGAGGCCCAGTCAAGTAGGCTAGCGAGGCCCAGTCAAGTAGGCTAGCGAGGCCCAGTCAAGTCGGCTAGCGAGGCCCAGTCAAGTCGGCTAGCGAGGCCCAGTCAAGAAGGTTAGCGAGGCCCAGTCAAGTCGGTTAGCCATGCCCAGTCAAGTCGTTTAGCGAGGCCCAGTCAAGTCGTTTAGCGAGTCCCAGTCAAATAGACTAGCGAGGCCCAGTCAAGTAGGCTAGCGAGGCCCAGTAAAGTCAGCAAGCGAGGCCCAGTCAAGTAGGCTAGCGAGGCCCAGACAAGTAGACTAGTGAGGCCCAGTCAAGTAATCTAGCGAGGCCCAGTCAAGTAGACTAGTGAGGCCCAGTCAAGTAGACTAGCGATGCCCGGTCAAGTATACTAGCGAGGCCCGGACAAGTAGGCTAGCGAGGATCGGTCAAGTAGACTAGCGAGGCCCGGTCAAATAGGCTAACGAGGCCCGGTCAAGTAGACTAGCGAGGCCCAGTCAAGTAGACTATCGAGGCCCAGTCAAGTAGACTAGCGAGGTCCAGTAAAGTAGGCTAGCGAGGCCCAGTCAAGTAGACTAGCGAGGCCCAGTCAAGAAGGTTAGTGAGGCCCAGACAAGTAGGTTAGCAAGGCCTAATCAAGGCAGCTAGCAAGGCCTAGTCAAGTAGACTAGCGAAACCCAGTCAAGAAGGCTAGCAAGGCCTTGTCAAGACAGGTAGCGAGGCCCAGTCAAGTAGGTTAGCGAGCCCTAGTCAAGTCGGATAGCAAGGCCTAGTCAAGCCAGCTAGCGAGGCCCAGTCAAGTAGGCTAGCGAGGCCCAGTCAAGTCGGCTAGCTAGGCCCAGTCAAGTAGGCTAGCGAGGCACAGTAAAGTCGGCTAAAAAGGCCCAGTCAAGTAGATTAGCGAGGCCTAGTCAAGTCGGCTAGAGAGGCCCAGACAAGTCGGTAAGCGAGGCCCAGACAAGTCGGTTAGCGAGGCCCAGTCAAGTCGGCTAGCGAGGCCCAGTCAAGTCGGCTAGCGAGGCCCAGTCAAGTCGGCTAGCGAGGCCCGGTCAAGTAGACAAGCGATGCCCGGTCAAGTAGACTATCGAGGTCCGGTCAAGTAGACTAGCGAGACCCGGTCAAGTAGACTAGCGTGGCCCGGTCAAGTAGGCTAGCGAGGCCCAGTCAAGTAGGCTAGCGAGGCCCGGTCAAGTAGCATAGCGAGGCCCGGTCAAGTAGGCTAGCGAGGCCCGGTCAAGTAGACTAGCGAGGCCAGGTCAAGTCGGCTAGCGAGGCCCAGACAAGTCGGTTAGCGAGGCCCAGTCAAGTCGGTTAGCGAGGCCCAGTCAAGTCGGCTAGCGAGGCCCAGTCAAGTCGGCTAGCGAGGCCCAGTCAAGTCGGCGAGCGAGGCCCGGTCAAGTAGACAAGCGAGGCACGGTCAAGTAAACTAGCGAGGCCCAGTCAAGTAGACTAGCGAGACCCGGTCAAGATGACTAGCGAGGCCCGGTCAAGTAGGCTAGCGAGGCCCGGTCAAGTAGGCTAGCGAGGCCCGGTCAAGTAGGCTAGCGAGGCCCGGTCAAGTAGGCTAGAGAGGCCCGGTCAAGTAGGCTAGCGAGGCCCAGTCAAATAGGCAAGCGAGGCCCAGTCAAGTAGACTATCGAGGCCCAGTCAAGTAGACTAGCGAGGTCCAATAAAGTAGGCTAGCGAGGCCCAGTCAAGTAGACTAGCGAGGCCCAGTCAAGTAGGTTAGCGAGGCCCAGTCAAGTAGGTTAGCGAGGCCCAGTCAAGTAGACTAGCGAGGCCTAGTCAAGTAGGTTAGCGAGGCACAGTGAAGTAGACTAGCGAGGCCCATTCAAGTAGACTAGCGAGGCCCAGTCAAGTAGACTAGCGAGGCCCAATCAAGTAGGCGAGCGAGGCCCAATCATGTAGACTAGCGAGGCCCAGTTAAGAAGGTTAGCGAGGCCCAGTCAAGTAGGCTAGCGAGGCCCAGTCAAGTAGACTAGCGAGGCCCAGTCAAGAAGACTAGCGAGGCCCAGTCAAGTAGACTAGCGAGGCCCAGTCAAGTAGGTTAGCGAGGCCCAGTCAAGTAGGCTAGGGAGGCCCAGTCAAGTCAGCTAGCGAGGCCCAGTCAAGTAGATTAGCGAGGCCCAGTCAAGTAGGCTAGCGAGGCCCAGACAAGTAGGCTAGCGAGGCCCAGTCAAGGTGGCTAGCGAGGCCCAGTCAAGTAGGCTAGCGAGGCCCAGTCAAGTAGACTAGCAAGGGACAGTCAAATAGGTTAGCGAGGCCCAGTCAAGTAGGCTAGCGAGGCCCAGTCAAGTAGGCTAGCGAGGCCCACTCAAGTCAGCTAGCGAGGCCCAGTCAAGTAGGTTAGCGAGGCCCAGTCAAGTTGAATGGCGTGGCCCACCGAAGTAGGTTAGCGAGGCCCAATCAAGTAGACTAGCGAGGCCCAGTCCAGTCAGCTAGCAAGGCCCAGTCAAGTAGACTAGCGAGGCCCAGTCAAGTAGGCTAGCGAGGCCCAGTCAAGTAGACTAGCGAGGCCCAGTCAAGTAGACTAGCGAGGCCCAGTCAAGTTGACTATCGAGGCCCAGTCATGTCAGCTAGCGAGGTCCAGCCAAGTAGGTTAACGAGGCCTAGTCAAGTAGACTAGCGAGGCCCAGCCAAGTCAGCTAGCAAGTCCCAGTCAAGTAGGCTAGCGAGGCCCAGTCAAGTCGGCTAGCGAGGCCCAGTCAAGTAGACTAGCGAGGCCCAGTCAAGTCGGTTAGCGAGGCCCAGTCAAGTCGGTTAGCGAGGCCCAGTCAAGTCGGTTAGCGAGGCCCAGTCAAGTCGGTTAGCGATGCCCAGTCAAGTCGGTTAGCGAGGCCCAGTCAAGCAGACTAGGGACGCACAGTCAAGCAGACTAGCGAGGCCCAGTCAAGCAGACTAGCGAGGCCCAGTCAAGCAGATTAGCGAGGCCCAGTCAATTATGCTAGCGAGGCCCAGTCAAGTGGGCTAGCGAGACCCACTCAAGTAGGCTAGCGAGGCCCACTCAAGTAGGCTAGCGAGGCCCAGTCAAGTAGGCTAGCGAGGCCCAGTCAAGTAGGCTAGCGAGGCCCAGTCAAGTAGGCTAGCGAGGCCCAGTCAAGTAGGCTAGCGAGGCCCAGTCAAGTAGGCTAGCGAGGCCCAGTCAAGTAGGCTAGCGAGGACCAGTCAAGTAATCTAGCGAGGCCCAGGCATGTAGGCTAGCGAGGACCAATCAAGTAGACTAGCGAGGCCCAGTCAAGTAGGCTAGCGAGGCCCAGTCAAGTAGGCTAGCGAGGCACAGTCAAGTAGGCTAGCGAGGCCCAGTCAAGTAGACTAGCGAGGCCCAGTCAAGTAGGCTAGCGAGGCCCAGTCAAGTCAGCTAGCGAGGCCCAGTCAAGTCGGCTAGCGAGGCACAGTCAAGTCGGCTAGCGAGGCCCAGTCAAGTCGGCCAGCGAGGCCCAGTCAAGTCGGCCAGCGAGGCCCAGTCAAGTCGGCTAGCGAGGCCCAGTCAAGTCGGCTAGCGAGGCCCAGTCAAGTAGGCTAGCGAGGCCCAGTCAAGTAGGCTAGCGAGGCCCAGTCAAGTAGGCTAGCGAGGCCCAGTCAAGTACGCTAGCGGGGCCCAGCCAAGTACGCTAGCGAGGCCCAGTCAAGTAGGCTAGCGAGGCCCTGTCAAGTAAGCTAGCGAGGCCTAGTCAAGTAGACTAGCGAGGCCCAGTCAAGTAGGCTAGCGAGGCCCAGTCAAGTAGACTAGCGAGGCCCAGTCAAGTAGGCTAGCGAGGCCCAGTCAAGTACGCTAGCGAGGCCCAGCCAAGTACGCTAGCGAGGCCCAGCCAAGTACGCTAGCGAGGCCCAGTCAAGTAGGCTAGCGAGGCCCAGTCAAGTAGGCTAGCGAGGCCCAGTCAAGTAGGCTAGCGAGGCCCAGTCAAGTAGGCTAGCGAGGCCCAGTCAAGTAGGCTAGCGAGGCCCAGTCAAGTAGGCTAGCGAGGCCCAGTCAAGTAGGCTAGCGAGGCCCAGTCAAGTAGGCTAGCGAGGCCCAGTCAAGTAGGCTAGCGAGGCCCAGTCAAGTAGGCTAGCGAGGCCCAGTCAAGTAGGCTAGCGAGGCCCAGTCAAGTAGACTAGCGAGGCCCAGTCAAGTAGACTAGCGAGGCCCAGTCAAGTAGACTAGCGAGGCCCAGTCAAGTAGACTAGCGAGGCCCTGTCAAGTTGACTAGCGAGGTCCAGTCATGTAAGCTAGCGAGGCCCAGCCAAGTAGGTTAGCGAGGCCTAGTCATTTAGACTAGCGAAGCCCAGCCAAGTCAGCTAGCGAGGACCAGACAAGTAGGTTATCGAGGCCCAGACAAGTAGGCTAGCGAGGCCCAGTCAAGTAGGTTAGAGAGGCCCAGTCGTCAGCTAGCGACGGCCAGTCAAGTCGGCTAGCGAGGCCCAGTCAAGTAGACTAGCGAGGCCCAGTCAAGAAGGCTAGCGAGGCCCAGTCAAGTAGACTTGCGAGGCTCAGTCAAGTAGGCTAGCGAGCCCCAGTAAAGTAAGCTAGCGAGCCCCAGTCAAGTCAGCTAGCGAGGCCCAGTCAAGTAGACTTGCGAGGCCCAGTCAAGTAGACTAGTGAGCCCCAGTTAAGTCAGCTAGCGAGGCCCAGTCATGTAGACTAGCGAGGCCCAGTCAAGTAGACTAGCGAGGCCCAGTCAAGTAGGCTAGCGAGGCCCAGTCAAGTAGGCTAAAGAGGCCCAGTCAAGTAGGCTAGCGAGGCCCAGTCAAGTAGACTAGCGAGGCCCAGTCAAGTAGACTAGCGAGGCCCAGTCAAGTAGACTAGCGAGGCTCAGTCAAGTAGACTAGCGAGGCCCTGGCAAGTTGACTAGCGAGGTCCAGTCATGTAAGCTAGCGAGGCCCAGCCAAGTAGGTTAGCGAGGCCTAGTCAATTAGACTAGCGAAGCCCAGCCAAGACAGCTAGCGAGGCCCAGTCAAGTAGGTTATCGAGGCCCAGACAAGTAGGTTAGCGAGGCCCAGTCAAGTAGGTTAGCGAGGCCCAGTCGTCAGCTAGCGAGGCCCAGTCAAGTCGGCTAGCGAGGCCCAGTCAAGTCGGCTAGCGAGGCCCGGTCAAGTCGGTTAGCGAGGCCCGGTCAAGTAGACAAGCGACGCCCGGTCAAGTAGACTAGCGAGGCCCGGTCAAGTAGACTAGCGAGACCCGGTCAAGTAGACTAGCGCGGCCCGGTCAAGTAGACTAGCGAGACCCGGTCAAGTAGACTAGCGCGGCCCGGTCAAGTAGGCTAGCGAGGCCCGGTCAAGTAGGCTAGCGAGGCCCGGTCAAGTAGGCTAGCGAGGCCCGGTCAAGTAGGCGAGCGAGGCCCGGTCAAGTAGACTAGCGAGGCCCGGTCAAGTCGGTTAGCGAGGCCCAGTAAGTCGGTTAGCGAGGCCCAGTCAAGTCGGTTAGCGAGGCCCAGTCAAGTCGGCTAGCGAGGCCCAGTCAAGTCGGCAAGCGAGTCCCGGTCAAGTAGACGAGCGAGGCACGGTCAAGTAGACTAGCGAGGCCCGGTCAAGTAGACTAGCGAGACCCGGTCAAGTAGACTAGCGAGGCCCGGTCAAGTAGGCTAGCGAGGCCCGGTCACGTAGGCTAGCGAGGCCCGGTCAAGTAGGCTAGCGAGGCCCGGTCAAGTAGGCTAGAGAGGCCCGGTCAAGTAGGCTAGCGAGGCCCAGTCAAATAGGCAAGCGAGGCCCAGTCAAGTAGACTAGCGAGGCCCAATCAAGTAGGCAAGCGAGGCCCAATCATGTAGACTAGCGAGGCCCGGTTAAGTAGGTTAGCGAGGCCCAGTCAAGTCAGCTAGCGAGGCCCAGTCAAGTAGATTAGCGAGGCCCAGTCAAGTAGGCTAGCGAGGCCCAGACAAGTAGGCTAGCGAGGCCCAGTCAAGGTGGCTAGCGAGGCCCAGTCAAGTAGGCTAGCGAGGCCCAGTCAAGTAGACTAACGAGGCCCAGTCAAGTAGGTTAGGGAGGCCCAGTCAATTAGGCTAGCGAGGCCCAGTCAACTAGGCTAGCGAGGCCCAGTCAAGTAGACTAGCGAGGCCCAGTCAAGTAGACTAGCGAGGCCCAATCAAGTAGGCGAGCGAGGCCCAATCATGTAGACTAGCGAGGCCCAGTTAAGAAGGTTAGCGAGGCCCAGTCAAGTAGGCTAGCGAGGCCCAGTCAAGTAGACTAGCGAGGCCCAGTCAAGAAGACTAGCGAGGCCCAGTCAAGTAGACTAGCGAGGCCCAGTCAAGTAGGTTAGCGAGGCCCAGTCAAGTAGGCTAGGGAGGCCCAGTCAAGTCAGCTAGCGAGGCCCAGTCAAGTAGATTAGCGAGGCCCAGTCAAGGTGGCTAGCGAGGCCCAGTCAAGGTGGCTAGCGAGGCCCAGTCAAGTAGGCTAGCGAGGCCCAGTCAAGTAGACTAGCAAGGGCCAGTCAAGTAGGTTAGGGAGGCCCAGTCAATTAGGCTAGCGAGGCCCAGTCAAGTAGGCTAGCGAGGCCCAGTCAAGTAGACTAGCAAGGGCCAGTCAAGTAGGTTAGGGAGGCCCAGTCAATTAGGCTAGCGAGGCCAAGTCAATTAGGCTAGCGAGGCCCAGTCAAGTAGGGTAGCGAGGCCCAGTCAAGTAGGGTAGCGAGGCCCAGTCAAGTAGGGTAGCGAGGCCCAGTCAAGTAGGGTAGCGAGGCCCAGTCAAGTCGGCTAACGAGGCCCAGTCAAGTAGGCTAGCGAGGCCCAGTCAAGAAGGCTAGCGAGACCCAGTCAGGTAGACTAGCGAGCCCCAGTCAAGTCGGCTAGCGAGGCACAGTCAAGTCGGCTAGCGAGGCCCAGTCAAGTCGGCTAGCGTGGCCCAGTCAAGTCGGCTAGCGAGGCCCAGTCAAGTCGGCTAGCGAGGCCCAGTCAAGTCGGCTAGCGAGGCCCAGTCAAGTCGGCTAGCGAGGCCCAGTCAAGTCGGCTAGCGAGGCCCAGTCAAGTAGGCTAGCGAGGCCCAGTCAAGTAGGCTAGCGAAGCCCAGTCAAGTAGGCTAGCGAGGCCCAGTCAAGTACGCTAGCGGGGCCCAGCCAAGTACGCTAGCGAGGCCCAGTCAAGTAGGCTAGCGAGGCCCTGTCAAGTAAGCTAGCGAGGCCTAGTCAAGTAGGCTAGCGAGGCCCAGTCAAGTAGGCTAGCGAGGCCCAGTCAAGTAGGCTAGCGAGGCCCAGTCAAGTAGGCTAGCGAGGCCCAGTCAAGTAGGCTAGCGAAGCCCAGTCAAGTAGGCTAGCGAGGCCCAGTCAAGTACGCTAGCGAGGCCCAGCCAAGTACGCTAGCGAGGCCCAGTCAAGTAGGCTAGCGAGGCCCAGTCAAGTAGGCTAGCGAGGCCCAGTCAAGTAGGCTAGCGAGGCCCAGTCAAGTAGGCTAGCGAGGCCCAGTCAAGTAGGCTAGCGAGGCCCAGTCAAGTAGGCTAGCGAGGCCCAGTCAAGTAGGCTAGCGAGGCCCAGTCAAGTAGGCTAGCGAGGCCCAGTCAAGTAGGCTAGCGAGGCCCAGTCAAGTAGACTAGCGAGGCCCAGTCAAGTTGACTAGCGAGGTCCAGTCATGTAAGCTAGCGAGGCCCAGCCAAGTAGGTTAGCGAGGCCTAGTCATTTAGACTAGCGAAGCCCAGCCAAGTCAGCTAGCGAGGCCCAGACAAGTAGGTTATCGAGGCCCAGACAAGTAGGCTAGCGAGGCCCAGTCAAGTAGGTTAGAGAGGCCCAGTCGTCAGCTAGCGACGGCCAGTCAAGTCGGCTAGCGAGGCCCAGTCAAGTAGACTAGCGAGGCCCAGTCAAGTAGACTAATGAGGCCGAGTCAAGTCAGTTAGCGAGGCCCAGTCATGTAGAGTAGCAATGCCCAGTAATGTAGACTAGCGATGCCCAGTCAAGTAGATAACGATGCCCAGTCAAGTAGGCTAGTGAGGCCCAGTCAATTCAGCTAGCGAGGCCCAGTCAAGTAGACTAGTGAGGCCCAGTCAAGTAGAATAGTGAGGCCTAGTCAAGTAGACTAGTGAGCCCCAGTCAAGTAGACTAGCGAGGCTCAGTCAAGTAGGCTATCGAGGCCCATTCAAGTTGACTAGCGACGCCCAGTCAAGTCAGCTAGCGACGCCCAGTCAAGTCAGCTAGCGACACCCAGTCAAGTCAGCTAGCGAGGCCCAGTCAAGTAGGCTAGCGAGGCCCAGTCAAGTAGGTTAGCGAGGCCCAGTCAAGTAGGCTAGCGAGGCCCAGTCAAGTAGGCTAGCGAGGCCCACTCAAGTCAGCTAGCGAGGCCCAGTCAAGTAGGTTAGCGAGGCCCAGTCAAGTTGAATGGCGTGGCCCACCGAAGTAGGTTAGCGAGGCCCAATCAAGTAGACTAGCGAGGCCCAGTCCAGTCAGCTAGCAAGGCCCAGTCAAGTAGACTAGCGAGGCCCAGTCAAGTAGGCTAGCGAGGCCCAGTCAAGTAGACTAGCGAGGCCCAGTCAAGTAGGCTAGCGAGGCCCAGTCAAGTAGGCTAGCGAGGCCCAGTGAAGTAGACTAGCGAGGCCCAGTCAAGTAGACTAGCGAGGCCCAGTCAAATAGGTTTCGGGAGGCCCAGTCAATTAGGCTAGCGAGGCCCAGTCAATTAGGCTAGCGAGGCCCAGTCAAGTAGACTAGCGAGGCCCAGTCAAGTAGACTAGCGAGGCCCAATCAAGTAGGCGAGCGAGGCCCAATCATGTAGACTAGCGAGGCCCAGTTAAGAAGGTTAGCGAGGCCCAGTCAAGTAGGCTAGCGAGGCCCAGTCAAGTAGACTAGCGAGGCCCAGTCAAGAAGACTAGCGAGGCCCAGTCAAGTAGACTAGCGAGGCCCAGTCAAGTAGGTTAGCGAGGCCCAGTCAAGTAGGCTAGGGAGGCCCAGTCAAGTCAGCTAGCGAGGCCCAGTCAAGTAGATTAGCGAGGCCCAGTCAAGTAGGCTAGCGAGGCCCAGTCAAGGTGGCTAGCGAGGCCCAGTCAAGGTGGCTAGCGAGGCCCAGTCAAGTAGGCTAGCGAGGCCCAGTCAAGTAGACTAGCAAGGGCCAGTCAAGTAGGTTAGGGAGGCCCAGTCAATTAGGCTAGCGAGGCCCAGTCAAGTAGGCTAGCGAGGCCCAGTCAAGTAGACTAGCAAGGGCCAGTCAAGTAGGTTAGGGAGGCCCAGTCAATTAGGCTAGCGAGGCCCAGTCAATTAGGCTAGCGAGGCCCAGTCAAGTAGGGTAGCGAGGCCCAGTCAAGTAGGGTAGCGAGGCCCAGTCAAGTCGGCTAGCGAGGTCCAGTCAAGTAGGCTAACGAGGCCCAGTCAAGTAGGCTAGCGAGGCCCAGTCAAGTAGGCTAGCGAGACCCAGTCAGATAGACTAGCGAGCCCCAGTCAAGTCGGCTAGCGAGGCACAGTCAAGTCGGCTAGCGAGGCCCAGTCAAGTCGGCTAGCGAGGCCAAGTCAAGTCGGCTAGCGAGGCCCAGTCAAGTCGGCTAGCGAGGCCCAGTCAAGTCGGCTAGCGAGGCCCAGACAAGTAGGTTATCGAGGCCCAGACAAGTAGGCTAGCGAGGCCCAGTCAAGTAGGTTAGAGAGGCCCAGTCGTCAGCTAGCGACGGCCAGTCAAGTCGGCTAGCGAGGCCCAGTCAAGTAGACTAGCGAGGCCCAGTCAAGTAGACTAATGAGGCCGAGTCAAGTCAGTTAGCGAGGCCCAGTCAAGTCAGCTAGCGAGGCCCAGTCATGTAGAGTAGCAATGCCCAGTCATGTAGACTAGCGATGCCCAGTCAAGTAGATAACGATGCCCAGTCAAGTAGGCTAGTGAGGCCCAGTCAATTCAGCTAGAGAGGCCCAGTCAAGTAGACTAGTGAGGCCCAGTCAAGTAGAATAGTGAGGCCTAGTCAAGTAGACTAGTGAGCCCCAGTCAAGTAGACTAGCGAGGCTCAGTCAAGTAGGCTATCGAGGCCCATTCAAGTTGACTAGCGACGCCCAGTCAAGTCAGCTAGCGACGCCCAGTCAAGTCAGCTAGCGACACCCAGTCAAGTCAGCTAGCGAGGCCCAGTCAAGTAGGCTAGCGAGGCCCAGTCAAGTGGGTTAGCGAGGCCCAGTCAAGTAGGCTAGCGAGGCCCAGTCAAGTAGGCTAGCGAGGCCCACTCAAGTCAGCTAGCGAGGCCCAGTCAAGTAGGTTAGCGAGGCCCAGTCAAGTTGAATGGCGTGGCCCACTGAAGTAGGTTAGCGAGGCCCAATCAAGTAGACTAGCGAGGCCCAGTCCAGTCAGCTAGCAAGGCCCAGTCAAGTAGACTAGCGAGGCCCAGTCAAGTAGGCTAGCGAGGCCCAGTCAAGTAGACTAGCGAGGCCCAGTCAAGTAGGCTAGCGAGGCCCAGTCAAGTAGGCTAGCGAGGCCCAGTCAAGTAGACTAGCGAGGCCCAGTCAAGTTGACTATCGAGGCCCAGTCATGTCAGCTAGCGAGGTCCAGCCAAGTAGGTTAACGAGGCCTAGTCAAGTAGACTAGCGAGGCCCAGCCAAGTCAGCTAGCAAGTCCCAGTCAAGTAGGCTAGCGAGGCCCAGTCAAGTCGGCTAGCGAGGCCCAGTCAAGTAGACTAGCGAGGCCCAATCAAGTCGGTTAGCGAGGCCCAGTCAAGTCGGTTAGCGAGGCCCAGTCAAGTCGGTTAGCGAGGCCCAGTCAAGTCGGTTAGCGAGGCCCAGTCAAGTCGGTTAGCGAGGCCCAGTCAAGTCGGTTAGCGATGCCCAGTCAAGTCGGTTAGCGAGGCCCAGTCAAGCAGACTAGCGACGCACAGTCAAGCAGACTAGCAAGGCCCAGTCAAGCAGACTAGCGAGGCCCAGTCAAGCAGACTAGCGAGGCCCAGTCAAGCAGACTAGCGAGGCCCAGTCAAGTATGCTAGCGAGGCCCAGTCAAGTAGGCTAGCGAGACCCACTCAAGTAGGCTAGCGAGGCCCAGTCAAGTAGGCTAGCGAGGCCCAGTCAAGTAGGCTAGCGAGGCCCAGTCAAGTAGGCTAGCGAGGCCCAGTCAAGTAGGCTAGCGAGGCCCAGTCAAGTAGGCTAGCGAGGCCCAGTCAAGTAGGCTAGCGAGGACCAGTCAAGTAATCTAGCGAGGCCCAGGCATGTAGGCTAGCGAGGACCAATCAAGTAGACTAGCGATGCCCAGTCAAGTAGGCTAGCGAGGCCCAGTCAAGTAGGCTAGCGAGGCACAGTCAAGTAGGCTAGCGAGGCCCAGTCAAGTAGACTAGCGAGGCCCAGTCAAGTAGGCTAGCGAGGCCCAGTCAAGTCAGCTAGCGAGGCCCAGTCAAGTTGGCTAGTGAGGCACAGTCAAGTCGGCTAGCAAAGCCCAGTCAAGTAGGCTAGCGAGGCCCAGTCAAGAAGGCTAGCGAGGCCCAGTCAAGTAGACTTGCGAGGCTCAGTCAAGTAGGCTAGCGAGCCCCAGTAAAGTAAGCTAGCGAGCCCCAGTCAAGTCAGCTAGCGAGGCCCAGTCAAGTAGACTTGCGAGGCCCAGTCAAGTAGACTAGTGAGCCCCAGTTAAGTCAGCTAGCGAGGCCCAGTCATGTAGACTAGCGAGGCCCAGTCAAGTAGACTAGCGAGGCCCAGTCAAGTAGGCTAGCGAGGCCCAGTCAAGTAGGCTAAAGAGGCCCAGTCAAGTAGACTAGCGAGGCCCAGTCAAGTAGACTAGCGAGGCCCAGTCAAGTAGACTAGCGAGGCTCAGTCAAGTAGACTAGCGAGGCCCTGGCAAGTTGACTAGCGAGGTCCAGTCATGTAAGCTAGCGAGGCCCAGCCAAGTAGGTTAGCGAGGCCTAGTCAATTAGACTAGCGAAGCCCAGCCAAGACAGCTAGCGAGGCCCAGTCAAGTAGGTTATCGAGGCCCAGACAAGTAGGTTAGCGAGGCCCAGTCAAGTAGGTTAGCGAGGCCCAGTCGTCAGCTAGCGAGGCCCAGTCAAGTCGGCTAGCGAGGCCCAGTCAAGTCGGCTAGCGAGGCCCGGTCAAGTCGGTTAGCGAGGCCCGGTCAAGTAGACAAGCGACGCCCGGTCAAGTAGACTAGCAAGGCCCGGTCAAGTAGACTAGCGAGACCCGGTCAAGTAGACTAGCGCGGCCCGGTCAAGTAGACTAGCGAGACCCGGTCAAGTAGACTAGCGCGGCCCGGTCAAGTAGGCTAGCGAGGCCCGGTCAAGTAGGCTAGCGAGGCCCGGTCAAGTAGGCTAGCGAGGCCCGGTCAAGTAGGCTAGCGAGGCCCGGTCAAGTAGACTAGCGAGGCCCGGTCAAGTCGGTTAGCGAGGCCCAGTAAGTCGGTTAGCGAGGCCCAGTCAAGTCGGTTAGCGAGGCCCAGTCAAGTCGGCTAGCGAGGCCCAGTCAAGTCGGCTAGCGAGGCCCAGTCAAGTCGGCGAGCGAGTCCCGGTCAAGTAGACGAGCGAGGCACGGTCAAGTAGACTAGCGAGGCCCGGTCAAGTAGACTAGCGAGACCCGGTCAAGTAGACTAGCGAGGCCCGGTCAAGTAGGCTAGCGAGGCCCGGTCACGTAGGCTAGCGAGGCCCGGTCAAGTAGGCTAGCGAGGCCCGGTCAAGTAGGCTAGAGAGGCCCGGTCAAGTAGGCTAGCGAGGCCCAGTCAAATAGGCAAGCGAGGCCCAGTCAAGTAGACTAGCGAGGCCCAATCAAGTAGGCGAGCGAGGCCCAATCATGTAGACAAGCGAGGCCCGGTTAAGTAGGTTAGCGAGGCCCAGTCAAGTCAGCTAGCGAGGCCCAGTCAAGTAGATTAGCGAGGCCCAGTCAAGTAGGCTAGCGAAGCCCAGACAAGTAGGCTAGCGAGGCCCAGTCAAGGTTGCTAGCGAGGCCCAGTCAAGTAGGCTAGCGAGGCCCAGTCAAGTAGACTAGCGAGGCCCAGTCAAGTAGGTTAGGGAGGCCCAGTCAATTAGGCTAGCGAGGCCCAGTCAATTAGGCTAGCGAGGCCCAGTCAAGTAGACTAGCGAGGCCCAGTCAAGTAGACTAGCGAGGCCCAATCAAGTAGGCGAGCGAGGCCCAATCATGTAGACTAGCGAGGCCCAGTTAAGAAGGTTAGCGAGGCCCAGTCAAGTAGGCTAGCGAGGCCCAGTCAAGTAGACTAGCGAGGCCCAGTCAAGAAGACTAGCGAGGCCCAGTCAAGTAGACTAGCGAGGCCCAGTCAAGTAGGTTAGCGAGGCCCAGTCAAGTAGGCTAGGGAGGCCCAGTCAAGTCAGCTAGCGAGGCCCAGTCAAGTAGATTAGCGAGGCCCAGTCAAGTAGGCTAGCGAGGCCCAGACAAGTAGGCTAGCGAGGCCCAGTCAAGGTGGCTAGCGAGGCCCAGTCAAGTAGGCTAGCGAGGCCCAGTCAACTAGACTAGCAAGGGCCAGTCAAGTAGGTTAGGGAGGCCCAGTCAATTAGGCTAGCGAGGCCCAGTCAAATAGGCTAGCGAGGCCCAGTCAAGTAGACTAGCAAGGGCCAGTCAAGTAGGTTAGGGAGGCCCAGTCAATTAGGCTAGCGAGGCCCAGTCAATTAGGCTAGCGAGGCCCAGTCAAGTAGGGTAGCGAGGCCCAGTCAAGTAGGGTAGCGAGGCCCAGTCAAGTCGGCTAGCGAGGTCCAGTCAAGTAGGCTAACGAGGCCCAGTCAAGTAGGCTAGCGAGGCCCAGTCAAGTAGGCTAGCGAGACCCAGTCAGGTAGACTAGCGAGCCCCAGTCAAGTCGGCTAGCGAGGCACAGTCAAGTCGGCTAGCGAGGCCCAGTCAAGTCGGCTAGCGAGGCCCAGTCAAGTCGGCTAGCGAGGCCCAGTCAAGTCGGCTAGCGAGGCCCAGTCAAGTCGGCTAGCGAGGCCCAGTCAAGTCGGCTAGCGAGGCCCAGTCAAGTCGGCTAGCGAGGCCCAGTCAAGTCGGCTAGCGAGGCCCAGTCAAGTCGGCTAGCGAGGCCCAGTCAAGTAGGCTAGCGAGGCACAGTCAAGTAGGCTAGCGAAGCCCAGTCAAGTAGGCTAGCGAGGCCCAGTCAAGTTGGCTAGCGGGGCCCAGCCAATTACGCTAGCGAGGCCCAGTCAAGTAGGCTAGCGAGGCCCTGTCAAGTAAGCTAGCGAGGCCTAGTCAAGTAGACTAGCGAGGCCCAGTCAAGTAGGCTAGCGAGGCCCAGTCAAGTAGGCTAGCGAGGCCCAGTCAAGTAGGCTAGCGAGGCCCAGTCAAGTAGGCTAGCGAGGCCCAGTCAAGTAGGCTAGCGAGGCCCAGTCAAGTAGACTAGCGAGGCCCAGTCAAGTAGACTAGCGAGGCCCAGTCAACTAGACTAGCGAGGCCCAGTCAAGTTGCCTAGCGAGGTCCAGTCATGTAAGCTAGCGAGGCCCAGCCAAGTAGGTTAGCGAGGCCTAGTCATTTAGACTAGCGAAGCCCAGCCAAGTCAGCTAGCGAGGCCCAGACAAGTAGGTTATCGAGGCCCAGACAAGTAGGCTAGCGAGGCCCAGTCAAGTAGGTTAGAGAGGCCCAGTCGTCAGCTAGCGACGGCCAGTCAAGTCGGCTAGCGAGGCCCAGTCAAGTAGACTAGCGAGGCCCAGTCAAGTAGACTAATGAGGCCCAGTCAAGTCAGTTAGCGAGGCCCAGTCAAGTCAGCTAGCGAGGCCCAGTCATGTAGAGTAGCGATGCCCAGTCATGTAGACTAGCGATGCCCAGTCAAGTAGATAACGATGCCCAGTCAAGTAGGCTAGCGAGGCCCAGTCAATTCAGCTAGCGAGGCCCAGTCAAGTAGACTAGTGAGGCCCAGTCAAGTAGAATAGTGAGGCCTATTCAAGTAGACTAGTGAGCCCCAGTCAAGTAGACTAGCGAGGCTCAGTCAAGTAGGCTATCGAGGCCCATTCAAGTTGACTAGCGACGCCCAGTCAAGTCAGCTAGCGACGCCCAGTCAAGTCAGCTAGCGACACCCAGTCAAGTCAGCTAGCGAGGCCCAGTCAAGTAGGCTAGCGAGGCCCAGTCAAGTAGGTTAGCGAGGCCCAGTCAAGTAGGCTAGCGAGGCCCAGTCAAGTAGGCTAGCGAGGCCCACTCAAGTCAGCTAGCGAGGCCCAGTCAAGTAGGTTAGCGAGGCCCAGTCAAGTTGAATGGCGTGGCCCACCGAAGTAGGTTAGCGAGGCCCAATCAAGTAGACTAGCGAGGCCCAGTCCAGTCAGCTAGCAAGGCCCAGTCAAGTAGACTAGCGAGGCCCAGTCAAGTAGGCTAGCGAGGCCCAGTCAAGTAGGCTAGCGAGGCCCAGTGAAGTAGGCTAGCGAGGCCCAGTCAAGTAGACTAGCGAGGCCCAGTCAAGTTGACTATCGAGGCCCAGTCATGTCAGCTAGCGAGGCCCAGCCAAGTAGGTTAACGAGGCCTAGTCAAGTAGACTAGCGAGGCCCAGCCAAGTCAGCTAGCAAGTCCCAGTCAAGTAGGCTAGCGAGGCCCAGTCAAGTCGGCTAGCGAGGCCCAGTCAAGTAGACTAGCGAGGCCCAGTCAAGTCGGTTAGCGAGGCCCAGTCAAGTCGGTTAGCGAGGCCCAGTCAAGTCGGTTAGCGAGGCCCAGTCAAGTCGGTTAGCGATGCCCAGTCAAGTCGGTTAGCGAGGCCCAGTCAAGCAGACTAGCGACGCACAGTCAAGCAGACTAGCGAGGCCCAGTCAAGCAGACTAGCGAGGCCCAGTCAAGCAGACTAGCGAGGCCCAGTCAAGTATGCTAGCGAGGCCCAGTCAAGTAGGCTAGCGAGACCCACTCAAGTAGTCTAGCGAGGCCCAGTCAAGTAGGCTAGCGAGGCCCAGTCAAGTAGGCTAGCGAGGCCCAGTCAAGTAGGCTAGCGAGGCCCAGTCAAGTAGGCTAGCGAGGCCCAGTCAAGTAGGCTAGCGAGGCCCAGTCAAGTAGGCTAGCGAGGCCCAGTCAAGTAGGCTAGCGAGGCCCAGTCAAGTAGGCTAGCGAGGACCAGTCAAGTAATCTAGCGAGGCCCAGGCATGTAGGCTAGCGAGGACCAATCAAGTAGACTAGCGAGGCCCAGTCAAGTAGGCTAGCGAGGCCCAGTCAAGTAGGCTAGCGAGGCACAGTCAAGTAGGCTAGCGAGGCCCAGTCAAGTAGACTAGCGAGGCCCAGTCAAGTAGGCTAGCGAGGCCCAGTCAAGTCGGCTAGCGAGGCCCAGTCAAGTCGGCTAGCGAGGCACAGTCAAGTCGGCTAGCAAAGCCCAGTCAAGTAGGCTAGCGAGGCCCAGTCAAGAAGGCTAGCGAGGCCCAGTCAAGTAGACTTGCGAGGCTCAGTCAAGTAGGCTAGCGAGCCCCAGTAAAGTAAGCTAGCGAGCCCCAGTCAAGTCAGCTAGCGAGGCCCAGTCAAGTAGACTTGCGAGGCCCAGTCAAGTAGACTAGTGAGCCCCAGTTAAGTCAGCTAGCGAGGCCCAGTCATGTAGACTAGCGAGGCCCAGTCAAGTAGACTAGCGAGGCCCAGTCAAGTAGGCTAGCGAGGCCCAGTCAAGTAGGCTAAAGAGGCCCAGTCAAGTAGACTAGCGAGGCCCAGTCAAGTAGACTAGCGAGGCCCCGTCAAGTAGACTAGCGAGGCTCAGTCAAGTAGACTAGCGAGGCCCTGGCAAGTTGACTAGCGAGGTCCAGTCATGCAAGCTAGCGAGGCCCAGCCAAGTAGGTTAGCGAGGCCTAGTCAATTAGACTAGCGAAGCCCAGCCAAGACAGCTAGCGAGGCCCAGTCAAGTAGGTTATCGAGGCCCAGACAAGTAGGTTAGCGAGGCCCAGTCAAGTAGGTTAGCGAGGCCCAGTCGTCAGCTAGCGAGGCCCAGTCAAGTCGGCTAGCGAGGCCCGGTCAAGTCGGCTAGCGAGGCCCGGTCAAGTCGGTTAGCGAGGCCCGGTCAAGTCGGTTAGCGAGGCTCGGTCAAGTAGACAAGCGACGCCCGGTCAAGTAGACAAGCGACGCCCGGTCAAGTAGACTAGCGAGACCCGGTCAAGTAGACTAGCGCGGCCCGGTCAAGTAGACTAGCGAGACCCGGTCAAGTAGACTAGCGCGGCCCGGTCAAGTAGGCTAGCGAGGCCCGGTTAAGTAGGCTAGCGAGGCCCGGTCAAGTAGGCTAGCGAGGCCCGGTCAAGTAGACTAGCGAGGCCCGGTCAAGTCGGTTAGCGAGGCCCAGTAAGTCGGTTAGCGAGGCCCAGTCAAGTCGGTTAGCGAGGCCCAGTCAAGTCGGCTAGCGAGGCCCAGTCAAGTCGGCGAGCGAGTCGCGGTCAAGTAGACGAGCGAGGCACGGTCAAGTAGACTAGCGAGGCCCGGTCAAGTAGACTAGCGAGACCCGGTCAAGTAGGCTAGCGAGGCCCGGTCAAGTAGGCTAGCGAGGCCCGGTCACGTAGGCTAGCGAGGCCCGGTCAAGTAGGCTAGCGAGGCCCGGTCAAGTAGGCTAGAGAGGCCCGGTCAAGTAGGCTAGCGAGGCCCAGTCAAATAGGCAAGCGAGGCCCAGTCAAGTAGACTAGCGAGGCCCAATCAAGTAGGCAAGCGAGGCCCAATCATGTAGACTAGCGAGGCCCGGTTAAGTAGGTTAGAAGGGCCCAGTCAAGTCAGCTAGCGAGGCCCAGTCAAGTAGATTAGCGAGGCCCAGTCAAGTAGGCTAGCGAGGCCCAGACAAGTAGGCTAGCGAGGCCCAGTCAAGGTGGCTAGCGAGGCCCAGTCAAGTAGGCTAGCGAGGCCCAGTCAAGTAGACTAGCGAGGCCCAGTCAAGTAGGTTCGGGAGGCCCAGTCAATTAGGCTAGCGAGGCCCAGTCAAGTAGGGTAGCGAGGCCCAGTCAAGTAGGCCAGCGAGGCCAAGTCACGTCGGCCAGCGAGGCCCAGTCAAGTAGGCTAGCGAGGCCCAGTCAAGTAGGCTAGCGAGACCCAGTCAAGTAGGCTAGCGAGACTCAGTCAGGTAGACTAGCGAGGACCAGTCAAGTCGGCTAGCGAGGCCCAGTCAAGTCGGCTAGCGAGGCCCTGTCAAGTCGGCTAGCGAGGCCCAGTCAAGTCGGCTAGCGAGGCACAGTCTTGTCGGCTAGCGAGGCCCAGTCAAGTCGGCTAGCGAGGCCCAGTCAAGTCGGCTAGCGAGGCCCAGTCAAGTCGGCTAGCGAGGCCCAGTCAAGTCGGCTAGCGAGGCCCAGTGAAGTCGGCTAGCGAGGCCCAGTCAAGTAGGCTAGCGAGGCCCAGTCAAGTAGGCTAGCGAGGCGCAGTCAAGTACGCTAGCGAGGACCAGCCAAGTACGCTAGCGAGGCCCAGTCAAGTAGGCTAGCGAGGCCCTGTCAAGTAGGCTAGCGAGGCCTAGTCAAGTAGACTAGCGAGGCCCATCAAGTCAGCTAGCGAGTCCCAGTCAAGTAGACTAGCGAGGCCCAGTCAAGTCGGCTAGCGAGGCCCAGTCAAGTAGGCTATCGAGGCCCATTCAAGTTGACTAGCGACGCCCACTCAAGTCAGCTAGCGAGGCCCAGTCAAGTAGGTTAGCGAGGCCCAGTCAAGTTGAATGGCGTGGCCCACCGAAGTAGGTTAGAGAGGCCCAATCAAGTAGACTAGCGAGGCCCAGTCCAGTCAGCTAGCAAGGCCCAGTCAAGTAGACTAGCGAGGCCCAGTCAAGTAGGCTAGCGAGGCCCAGTCAAGTAGACTAGCGAGGCCCAGTCAAGTAGGCTAGCGAGGCCCAGTCAAGTAGGCTAGCGAGGCCCAGTCAAGTAGACTAGCGAGGCCCAGTCAAGTTGACTATCGAGGCCCAGTCATGTCAGCTAGCGAGGCCCAGCCAAGTAGGTTAACGAGGCCTAGTCAAGTAGACTAGCGAGGCCCAGCCAAGTCAGCTAGCAAGTCCCAGTCAAGTAGGCTAGCGAGGCCCAGTCAAGTCGGCTAGCGAGGCCCAGTCAAGTCGGCTAGCGAGGCCCAGTCAAGTCGGTTAGCGAGGCCCAGTCAAGTCGGTTAGCGAGGCCCAGTCAAGTCGGTTAGCGAGGCCCAGTCAAGTCGGTTAGCGAGGCCCAGTCAAGTCGGTTAGCGATGCCCAGTCAAGTCGGTTAGCGAGGCCCAGTCAAGCAGACTAGCGACGCACAGTCAAGCAGACTAGCGAGGCCCAGTCAAGCAGACTAGCGAGGCCCAGTCAAGCAGACTAGCGAGGCACAGTCAAGTATGCTAGCGAGGCCCAGTCAAGTAGGCTAGCGAGGCCCACTCAAGTAGGCTAGCGAGGCCCAGTCAAGTAGGCTAGCGAGGCCCAGTCAAGTAGGCTAGCGAGGCCCAGTCAAGTAGGCTAGCGAGGCCAAGTCAAGTAGGCTAGCGAAGCCCAGTCAAGTAGGCTAGCGAGGCCCAGTCAAGTAGGCTAGCGAGGCCCAGTCAAGTAATCTAGCGAGGCCCAGGCATGAAGGCTAGCGAGGACCAATCAAGTAGACTAGCGAGGCCCAGTCAAGTAGGCTAGCGAGGCCCAGTCAAGTAGGCTAGCGAGGCACAGTCAAGTAGGCTAGCGAGGCCCAGTCAAGTAGACTAGCGAGGCCCAGTCAAGTAGGCTAGCGAGGCCCAGTCAAGTCAGCTAGCGAGGCCCAGTCAAGTCGGCTAGTGAGGCCCAGTCAAGTCGGCTAGCAAAGCCCAGTCAAGTAGGCTAGCGAGGCCCAGTCAAGAAGGCTAGCGAGGCCCAGTCAAGTAGACTTGCGAGGCTCAGTCAAGTAGGCTAGAGAGCCCCAGTAAATTAAGCTAGCGAGCCCCAGTCAAGTCAGCTAGCGAGGCCCAGTCAAGTAGACTTGCGAGGCCCAGTCAAGTAGACTAGTGAGCCCCAGTTAAGTCAGCTAGCGAGGCCCAGTCATGTAGACTAGCGAGGCCCAGTCAAGTAGACTAGCGAGGTCCAGTCAAGTAGGCTAGCGAGGCCCAGTCAAGTAGGCTAAAGAGGCCCAGTCAAGTAGACTAGCGAGGCCCAGTCAAGTAGACTAGCGAGGCACAGTCAAGTAGACTAGCGAGGCCCAGTCAAGTAGACTAGCGAGGCCCTGGCAAGTTGACTAGCGAGGTCCAGTCATGTAAGCTAGAGAGGCCCAGCCAAGTAGGTTAGCGAGGCCTAGTCAATTAGACTAGCGAAGCCCAGCCAAGTCAGCTAGCGAGGCCCAGTCAAGTAGGTTATCGAGGCCCAGACAAGTAGGTTAGCGAGGCCCAGTCAAGTAGGTTAGCGAGGCCCAGTCGTCAGCTAGCGAGGCCCAGTCAAGTCGGCTAGCGAGGCCCAGTCAAGTCGGCTAGCGAGGCGCGGACAAGTCGGTTAGCGAGGCCCGGTCAAGTAGACAAGCGACGCCCGGTCAAGTAGACTAGCGAGGCCCGGTCAAGTAGACTAGCGAGACCCGGTCAAGTAGACTAGCGCGGCCCGGTCAAGTAGGCTAGCGAGGCCCGGTCAAGTAGGCTAGCGAGGCCCGGTCAAGTAGGCTAGCGAGGCCCGGTCAAGTAGGCTAGCGAGGCCCGGTCAAGTAGACTAGCGAGGCCCGGTCAAGTCGGTTAGCGAGGCCCAGTCAAGTCGGTTAGCGAGGCCCAGTCAAGTCGGCTAGCGAGGCCCAGTCAAGTCGGCTAGCGAGGCCCAGTCAAGTCGGCGAGCGAGTCCCGGTCAAGTCGACGAGCGAGGCACGGTCAAGTAGACTAGCGAGGCCCGGTCAAGTAGACTAGCGAGACGCGGTCAAGTAGACTAGCGAGGCCCGGTCAAGTAGGCTAGCGAGGCCCGGTCACGTAGGCTAGCGAGGCCCGGTCACGTAGGCTAGCGAGGCCCGGTCAAGTAGGCTAGAGAGGCCCGGTCAAGTAGGCTAGCGAGGCACAGTCAAATAGGCAAGCGAGGCCCAGTCAATTAGACTATCGAGGCCCAGTCAAGTAGACTAGCGAGGTCCAATACAGTAGGCTAGCGAGGCACAGTCAAGTAGACTAGCGAGGCCCATTCAAGTAGACTAGCGAGGCCCAGTCAAGTAGACTAGCGAGGCCCAATCAAGTAGGCGAGCGAGGCCCAATCATGTAGACTAGCGAGGCCCGGTTAAGTAGGTTAGCGAGGCCCAGTCAAGTCAGCTAGCGAGGTCCAGTCAAGTAGATTAGCGAGGCCCAGTCAAGTAGGCTAGCGAGGCCCAGACAAGTAGGCTAGCGAGGCCCAGTCAAGGTGGCTAGCGAGGCCCAGTCAAGTAGGCTAGCGAGGCCCAGTCAAGTAGGCTAGCGAGGCCCAGTCAAGTAGACTAGCGAGGCCCAGTCAAGTAGGTTAGGGAGGCCCAGTCAATTAGGCTAGCGAGGCCCAATCAATTAGGCTAGCGAGGCCCAGTCAAGTAGGCTAGCGAGGCCCAGTCAAGTAGACTAGCAAGGGCCAGTCAAGTAGGTTAGGGAGGCCCAGTCAAATAGGCTAGCGAGGCCCAGTCAAGTAGGGTAGCGAGGCCCAGTCAAGTAGGCCAGCGAGACCCAGTCACGTCGGCCAGCGAGGCCCAGTCAAGTCGGCTAGCGAGGTCCAGTCAAGTAGGCTAACGAGGCCCAGTCAAGTAGGCTAGAGAGGCCCAGTCAAGTAGGCTAGCGAGACCCAGTCAAGTAGGCTAGCGAGACTCAGTCAGGTATACTAGCGAGGCCCAGTCAAGTCGGCTAGCGAGGCCCAGTCAAGTCGGCTAGCGAGGCCCAGTCAAGTAGGCTAGCGAGGCCCAGTCAAGTAGGCTAGCGAGGCCCAGTCAAGTAGGCTAGCGAGGCCCAGTCAAGTAGGCTAGCGAGGCCCAGTCAAGTAGGCTAGCGAGGCCCAGTCAAGTAGGCTAGCGAGGCCCAGTCAAGTAGGCTAGCGAGGCCCAGTCAAGTAGGCTAGCGAGGCCCAGTCAAGTAGACTAGCGAGGCCCAGTCAAGTAGACTAGCGAGGCCCAGTCAAGTAGACTAGCGAGGCCCAGTCAAGTAGACTAGCGAGGCCCAGTCAAGTTGACTAGCGAGGTCCAGTCATGTAAGCTAGCGAGGCCCAGCCAAGTAGGTTAGCGAGGCCTAGTCAATTAGACTAGCGAAGCCCAGCCAAGTCAGCTAGCGAGGCCCAGACAAGTAGGTTATCGAGGCCCAGACAAGTAGGTTAGCGAGGCCCAGTCCAGTAGGTTAGAGAGGCCCAGTCGTCAGTTAGCGACGCCCAGTCAAGTCGGCTAGCGAGGCCCTGTCAAGTAGGCTAGCGAGGCCTAGTCAAGTAGACTAGCGAGGCCCATCAAGTCAGCTAGCGAGTCCCAGTCAAGTAGACTAGCGAGGCCCAGTCAAGTAGGCTAGCGAGGCCCAGTCAAGTAGGCTAGCGAGGCCCAGTCAAGTAGGCTAGCGAGGCCCAGTCAAGTAGGCTAGCGAGGCCCAGTCAAGTAGGCTAGCGAGGCCCAGTCAAGTAGGCTCGCGAGGCCCAGTCAAGTAGGTTAGGGAGGCCCAGTCAAGTAGGCTAGCGAGGCCCAGTCAAGTAGGCTAGCGAGGCCCAGTCAAGTAGGCTAGCGAGGTCCAGTCATGTAAGCTAGCGAGGCCCAGCCAAGTAGGTTAGCGAGGCCTAGTCAATTAGACTAGCGAAGCCCAGCCAAGTCAGCTAGCGAGGCCCAGACAAGTAGGTTATCGAGGCCCAGACAAGTAGGTTAGCGAGGCCCAGTCAAGTAGGTTAGAGAGGCCCAGTCGTCAGCTAGCGACGGCCAGTCAAGTCGGCTAGCGAGGCCCAGTCAAGTAGACTAGCGAGGCCCAGTCAAGTAGGCTAGCGAGGCCCAGTCAAGTAGACTAATGAGGCCGAGTCAAGTCAGCTAGCGAGGCCCAGTCAAGTCAGCTAGCGAGGCCCAGTCAAGTCAGCTAGCGAGGCCCATTCAATTAGACTAGCGAGGCCCATTCAATTAGACTAGCGAGGCCCAGTCAAGTCTGCTAGCGAGGCCCAGTCAAGTCTGCTAGCGAGGGCCAGTCAAGTAGACTAGCGAGGCCCAGTCAAGTAGACTAGCGAGGCCCAGTCATGTAGACTAGCGATGCCCAGTCATGTAGACTAGCAATGCCCAGTCAAGTTGACTAGCAATGCCCAGTCAAGTAGGCTAGCGAGGCCCAGTCAAGTCAGCTAGAGAGGCCCAGTCAAGTAGACTAAGTGAGGCCCAGTCAAGTAGAATAGTGAGGCCCAGTCAAGTAGCTAGTGAGCCCCAGTCAAGTAGACTAGCGAGGCTCAGTCAAGTAGGCTATCGAGGCCCATTCAAGTTGAATAGCGACGCCCAGTCAAGTCAGCTAGCGACGCCCAGTCAAGTCAGCTAGCGACGCCCAGTCAAGTCAGCTAGCGAGGCCCAGTCAAGTAGGCTAGCGAGGCCCAGTCAAGTGGGTTAGCGAGGCCCAGTCAAGTAGGCTAGCGAGGCCCAGTCAAGTAGGCTAGCGAGGCCCACTCAAGTCAGCTGGCGAGGCCCAGTCAAGTAGGTTAGCGAGGCCCAGTCAAGTTGAATGGCGTGGCCCACCGAAGTAGGTTAGCGAGGCCCAATCAAGTAGACTAGCGAGGCCCAGTCCAGTCAGCTAGCAAGGCCCAGTCAAGTAGACTAGCGAGGCCCAGTCAAGTAGGCTAGCGAGGCCCAGTCAAGTAGGCTAGCGAGGCCCAGTCAAGTAGGCTAGCGAGGCCCAGTCAAGTAGGCTAGCGAGGCCCAGTCAAGTAGACTAGCGAGGCCCAGTCAAGTAGACTAGCGAGGCCCAGTCAAGTTGACTATCGAGGCCCAGTCATGTCAGCTAGCGAGGCCCAGCCAAGTAGGTTAACGAGGCCTAGTCAAGTAGACTAGCAAGGCCCAGCCAAGTCAGCTAGCAAGTCCCAGTCAAGTAGGCTAGCGAGGCCCAGTCAAGTAGACTAGCGAGGCCCAGTCAAGTATGCTAGCGAGGCCCAGTCAAGTATGCTAGCGAGGCCCAGTCAAGTAGGCTAGCGAGGCCAAGTCAAGTAGGCTAGCGAGGCCCAGTCAAGTAGGCTAGCGAGGCCCAGTCAAGTAGGCTAGCGAGGCCCAGTCAAGTAGGCCAGCGAGGCCCAGTCAAGTAGGCTAGTGAGGCCTAGTCAGGTAGGCTAGCGAGGCCCAGTCAAGTAGGCTATCGAGCCCCATTCAAGTTGACTAGCGGCGCTCATTCAAGTCAGCTAGCGAGGCCCAGTCAAGTAGACTAGCGAGGCCCAGTCAAGAAGGCTAGCGAGGCCCAGTCAAGTAGGCTAGCGCGGCCCAGTCAAGTCAGCTTGCGAGGCCCAGTCAAGTAGGTTAGCGAGGCCCAGTCAAGTTGACTAGCGTGGCCCACCGAAGTAGGTTAGCGAGGCCCAATAAAGTAGGCTAGCGAGGCCCAGTCAAGTAGACTAGTGAGGCCCAGTCAAGTAGACTAGCGAGGCGCAGTCAAGTTGACTAGCGAGGACCAGTCATGTCAGCTAGCGAGGCCCAGCCAAGTAGGTAAACGAGGCCAAGTCAAGTAGACTAGCGAGGCCCATCAAGTCAGCTAGCGAGTCCCAGTCAAGTAGACTAGCGAGGCGCCGTCAAATAGACTACCGAGGCCCAGTCAAGTAGACTAGCGAGGCCCAGTCAAGTAGGCTAGCGAGGCCCAGTCAAGTAGGTTAGCGAGGCCCAGTCAAGTAGGCTAGCGAGGCCCAGTCAAGTAGGCTAGCGAGGCCCAGTCAAGTAGGCTAGTGAGGCCCAGTCAAGTCAGCTAGCGAGGCCCAGGCAAGTAGGCTAGCGAGGCCCAGGCAAGTAGGCTAGCGAGGCCCAGTCAAGTAGGCTAGCGAGGCCCAGTCAAGTAGGCTAGCGAGGCCCAGTCAAGTAGGCTAGCGAGGCCCAGTCAAGTAGGCTAGCGAGGCCCAGTCACGTAGGCTAGCGAGGTCCAGTCAAGTAGGCTAGCGAGGCCCAGTCAAGTAGACTAGAGAGGCCCAGTCAAGTAGGCTAGCGAGGCCTAGTCAAGTAGGCTAGCGAGGCCAAGTCAAGTAGGCTAGCGAGGCCCAGTCAAGTAGGCTAGCGAGGCCCAGTCAAGTAGACTAGCGAGGCCCTGTCAAGTTGACTAGCGAGGCCCAGTCATGTAAGCTAGCGAGGCCAATCCAAGTAGGTTAGCGAGGCATAGTCAATTAGACTAGCGAAGCCCAGCCAAGTCAGCTAACGAGGCACAGTCAAGTAGGTTATCGAGGCCGAGACAAGTAGGTTAGCGAGGCCCAGTCGTCGGCTAGCGAGGCCCAGTCAAGTAGACTAGCGATGCCCAGTCAAGTAGACTAGCGAGGCCCAGTCAAGTAGACCAGCGAGGCCCAGTCACGTAGGCTAGCGAGGCCCAGTCAAGTAGACTAATGAGGCCCAGTCAAGTCAGCTAGCGAGGCCCAGAAAAGTAAGCTAGCGAGGCCCAGTCAAGTCAGCTAGCGAGGCCCAGTCAAGTCAGCTAGCGAGGCCCAGTCAAGTAGACTAGGGAGGCCCAGTCAAGTCAGCTAGCGAGGCCCAGTCAAGTAGACTAGCAAGGCCCAGTCAAGTAATCTAGTGAGCCCCAGTCAAGTCAGCTAGCGATGCCCAGTCAAGTAGACTAGCGATGCCCAGTCAAGTAGGCTAGCGAGCCCCAGTCAAGTCAGCTAGAGAGGCCCAGTCAAGTATACTAGTGAGGCCCAGTCAAGTATACTAGTGAGGACCAGTCAAGTAGACTAGTGAGGGCCAGTCAAGTATACTAGTGAGCCCCAGTCAAGTAGACTAGCGAGGCTCAGTCAAGTAGGCTATCGAGGCCCATTCAAGTTGACTAGCGACGCCCAGTCAAGTCAGCTAGCGACGCCCAGTCAAGTCAGCTAGCGAGGCCCAGTCAAGTAGGCTAGCGAGGCCCAGTCAAGTAGGCTAGCGAGGCCCAGTCAAGTAGGCTAGCGAGGCCCAGTCAAGTAGGCTAGCGAGGCCCAGTCAAGTAGGCTAGCGAGGCCCAGTCAAGTAGGCTAGCGAGGCCCAGTCAAGTAGGCTAGCGAGGCCCAGTCAAGTAGGCTAGCGAGGCCCAGTCAAGTCAGTTAGCGAGGCCCAGTCAAGTAGGTTAGCGACGCCCAGTCAAGTTGACTAGCGTGGCCCACCGAAGTAGGTTAGCGAGGCCCAATCAAGTAGACTAGCGAGGCCCAGTCAAGTCAGCTAGCGAGGCCCAGTCAAGTAGGCTAGCGAGGCCAGTCAAGTCAGCTAGCGAGGCCCAGTCAAGTACGTTAGCGAGGCCCAGTCAAGTTGACTAGCGTGGCCCACCGAATTAGGTGAGCGAGGCCCAATCAAGTAGACTAGCGAGACCCAGTCAAGTCAGCTAGCGAGGCCCAGTCAAGTAGACTAGCGAGGCCCAGTCAAGTAGGCTAGCGAGGCCCAGTCAAGTAGACTAGCGAGGCCCAGTCAAGTAGACTAGCGAGGTCCAGTCAAGTTGACTATCGAGGCCCAGTCATGTCAGCTAGCAAGGCCCAGCCAAGTAGGTTAACGAGGACTAGTCAAGTAGACTAGCAAGGCCCAGCCAAGTCAGCTAGCAAGTCCCAGTCAAGTAGCCTAGCGAGGCCCAATCAAGTAGACTAGCGAGGCCCAGTCAAGTCAGCTAGCGAGGCCCAGTCAAGTAGACTAGCGAGGCCCAGTCAAGTAGGCTAGCGAGGCCCAGTCGAGTAGACTAGCGAGGTCCAGTCAAGTTGACTATCGAGGCACAGTCATGTCAGCTAGCGAGGCCCAGCAAAGTAGGTTAACGAGGCCTAGTCAAGTAGACTAGCAAGGCCCAGCCAAGTCAGCTAGCAAGTCCCAGTCAAGTAGGCTAGCGAGGCCCTGTCAACTCGGCTAGCGAGGCCAAGCCAAGTAGACTAGCGAGGCCCAGTCAAGTAGACTAGCGAGGCCCAGACAAGGAGGCTAGCGAGGCCAAGTCAAGTAGGCTAGCGAGGCCCAGTCAAGTAGGCTAGCGAGGCCCAGTCAAGAAGACTAGCGAGGCCCAGTCAAGTTGACTATCGAGGACCAGTCATGTCAGCTAGCGAGGCCCAGCCAAGTAGGTTAACGAGGCCTAGTCAAGTAGACTAGCAAGGCCCAGCCAAGTCAGCTAGCAAGTCCCATTCAAGAAGGCTAGCGAGGCCCTGTCAAGTCGGCTAGCGAGGCCCAGTCAAGTAGACTAGCGAGGCCCAGTCAAGTAGGCTAGCGAGGCCCTGTAAGTAGGCTAGCGAGCCCCAGTCAAGTAGGCTAGCGAGGCCCTGTCAAATAGGCTAGCGAGGCCCTGTCAAGTAGGCTAGCGAGGCCCAGTCAAGTAGGCTAGCGAGGCCCAGTCAAGTAGGCTAGCGAGGCCCAGTCAAATAGGCTAGCGAGGCCCAGTCAACGTAGGCTAGCGAGGCCCAGTCAAGTAGGCTAGCGAGGCCCAGTCAAGTAGGCTAGCGAGGCCCAGTCAAGTAGGCTAGCGAGGCCCAGTCAAGTAGGCTAGCGAGGCCCAGTCAAGTAGGCTAGCGAGGCACAGTCAAGTAGGCTAGCGAGGCCCAGTCAAGTAGGCTAGCGAGGCCCAGTCAAGTAGACTAGCGAGGCCCAGTCAAGTTGACTAGCGAGGCCCAGTCATGTCAGCTAGCTGAGGCCAAGCCAAGTAGGTTAGCGAGGCGTAGTCAATTAGACTAGCGAGGCCCAGTCAAATAGGCTAGCGAGGCCCAGTCAAGTAGGCTAGCGAGGCCCAGTCAAGTAGGCTAGCGAGGCCCAGTCAAGTAGGCTAGCGAGGCCCAGTCAAGTAGGCTAGCGAGGCCCAGTCAAGTTGGCTAGCGAGGCCCAGTCAAGTCGGCTAGCGAGGCCCAGTCAAGTAGACTAGCGAGGCCCAGTCAAGTCGGTTAGCGAGGCCCAGTCAAGTCGGTTAGCGCGGCCCAGTCAAGTCGGTTAGCGATGCCCAGTCAAGTCGGTTAGCGATGCCCAGTCAAGTCGGTTAGCGAGGCCCAGTCAAGCAGACTAGCGAGGCCCAGTCAAGCAGACTAGCGAGGCCAGTCAAGCAGACTAGCGAGGCCCAGTCAAGTATGCTAGCGAGGCCCAGTCAAGTATGCTAGCGAGGCCCAGTCAAGTAGGCTAGCGAGGCCAAGTCAAGTAGGCTAGCGAGGCCCAGTCAAGTAGGCTAGCGAGGCCCATTCAAGTA